>NW_026137118.1:0-60748 GCF_000699445.3 Schistosoma haematobium
ACGAGAAACGGCCTCAGTTAATTTGTTAACAAATACGTCATGTATTTCATCATGAACAAAAATACGATTTGCTGATATACAAGTCTAGGAAAGAGGAAAAATACAGGAAGCAAAAAAACACCTTGATAATTTAAATCGGATGAAAATATATCCTAATGACAAGTAGCTTACATTACAAAAACATCTAGATTGCGGAACCAACATATGGCTAACACTAGTAATACATCAATCACACTAAAGTAATTCATAATATATGTAACATGTAACAATGGTGTATAACAGCCCCTAAAAAACACATTGTGATCACTACAAGATGAATGAAATAAAATCTAACCAACAGTAAAGTATCTGATAAAGTCTAAGTGATAGCAGCTGTAAAGCAATCAATTCACTGAAGGATTTCCACAGTCATTGTACGAAAAGTATATCGTTTCAGAACTTGGTAAATGATAGATATAATATCTACGGAGTGCTTGATTTCATGCATACACATCTTTTGTGTTGAACAGGTGCAATTTCAGTATATTCCATTGTTTGTATATTCTTTATTCTATATCTGAAAAGTATTCTTCACAACCCAGTCATTTTTACCTCTTAACGTGAATATAACACACTAAAGTTATAACACGTAAGCCAACTCACAGGTTATACATTTAATTATTACTTATTAAACATTTCACAAAAAATGGCGTTTATTGAAAAGGTCTTCAGGGATAATTCATCCTGAGAATGTCCTACTTCCATCGCTTTTAAGTTTAAAGCTTTAGTCTTAAAGCAGATTCACAAAAAAATTAATAGTTGAACTGCTAATAAAGGTCAGGAAGTACTAGACAGCCGTTTCATCCCAATATAGGATAACCCAGTAGTGCGAGCCCATAATCCAACCAGGGGTCTAGCCCCGGACCTACGGGTCTCAGGAAAAACACTTAACCATTAGGACCACTATATCGGTATCTAGTAGTACAATTCTAACCTTCAATGATACTGCAACTGAGATCAATTTGTAACGAACACAACCTACAAGTTAAATTATTGCACATACGGCCACTTCAACTAAAATATATGATCATAAATTGTTCGTTGAAACTAGGAGATTTAAATAATCCAACAAAACAACAAGTGTTCTATTTCATAAAACATAATACTAATTAGGTATCGAACGGACGAACTGAATTGAATACATAAAACTTAATTTCACAAAGAAATAATAAATGCAATATGATGTACATTGCAGACTGCAAAACCTATACTCACTTGTCCAGAACAACGAAATTTACATCCTACTGCGCCAGTAACGGCTTTCTCAATATTCGCAGAATCAAAAATAATAAACGGAGCATTACCGCCCATTTCCAAAAGAACGCGTTTACCATAATTAGCAGCTTTGGCGTAAAGCATCTATTAATAAATAGAGTTAAGAAAACAGTTTGAAACTAACAACAGAAAATAAAACAGAAACGAGAACACAAAAGCAACAACAACACCAAGCATTTGTGTGAGAAGTACGCAGATGCATTATGTAGTGTTCAATTGAAGAACAGCATATTTTATTTATCTGTGACAGTTTTGGTGTTTGTTCCAATAGGTTAGACATTAACACCACTGAATGCTGGCTTAGTGGTCTAGAGGTTAAGCGTTTGCACGCGAGACCGACAGGTTTTGGGTCCGAGTCCTGCGGGCGGGGTCGTGAATGCGAACTGTTGAGGAGTCCCATACTAGGATGAAACGGCCGTCCAGTGCTTCCAGGTTTTTTATAATGGTCTAGCTTTAATTAACTCATGATTTCAAATATTAAATTACTAAAGATCTCTACGAAAACCCCCTTCTAATTTTATTGATTGGATTTATTCAAAGTGAATTTTGTTCATTGACTTTCAACTGTATTATATCATTCCGTATGGAATTAGTTATTGGATTTTCAATGCATTTTTCCTTATATTAATTAATTCACCGTGATTTTTGTTAGGTCCCGATAAAAATAATGAATGGTAACTTTGGGATCCTTTTATGGACCAAAACTAAACGCATCGTGAAATTGTTAAATAACTAAACTATTCATATTCATGTTCCTCTTATTATAAGTTTTATTTTGACCTATGAACTAATATTATACGCTTTACCATTCTTGAATTATGCCCTGTCTGTTAATCACTACTTCCCACACTCACAGCCACATTTGGCCAAATCTTGTACAAATGTTGTTTCATATTTTATGGTACGTTGTGGTTTGTTTGGTTGGTATATAAACAGAGTATGTTTGAAATACATGATTCATATTGCAGAGGCTGATATTGGTGTTCTGGACTTAACTGGCTGGACTAGGCGGAAAGCAGGACCAATCGGAACTCTAGGCTGCTCGCACGTGTTTTACGCGTACTTGATCCGATCGATAATTCACTGACCTCTAATTGGCGGTCACAAGTTATAATAATTTTGCGTTACCATAACTGGTCAGTTGATAAGATTTTGTGACTAATAATTATTATATATTTAAAAATACAAAATGATGGGAGAAATATTTCTTCTCAATTTATTTCTTTATCAAGGCTTTACACAAATTGAAGTCCATTTAACAGTGTAATGATCAGTTAATAACAGAGTTTGGAAAATTAAAGCCGAAATTTCATAGCCTATTAATTATCAAAACAAATAACATGAGAGTAAGAATAGAAATGGAAATTGGATGTAAATATAAATGTCTTTTTGTTATCTGTGATATTAGGAATAAGTAATTAGTATAACAGATGAGGTGAAAATTAGGTAATAAGATTATTAGACAGGTTACGTAAGACTTGAATTGGAAATTAAAATATGAAAAAGTCAAAGTTTGTAAAATTTTTATCAAACTAGCCAATGTGAAATATTTTGCCAATAAAAGTTAGTAGTATTGAATTACGACACAAATAGTTAATTATTTGTGCTGGATAATGAGAAAAGTTATGGTGATATTGTCTACCTCACTGAATAAGTGAAGTGATAATTGATAGGAAATGAGTAGTGAAATATGATAAACTCAATAGGAAGTATAAAAATGTATATTTCACCGAGTAAGTTTACAGACAGTGGTATATGAGGCGACAAAAGAATGGTCCCCAAACGCCCTGTTACGGCCGAGGGTGGGGAGGGTCTTCTCGAAATGCTCTTGCATAGTCACGTGCATACAACCACTGCCAGGGAATTCTTACAGACTGAGCGAGGTTGTTGTTTACGACATTGAGAGGACGAAAAGCGAATGTCCGGCAGTTTAACGAGGTTCGTGGACATCGAGAGTCCACCTAGGGGTTTGGAAAACCCTGATTCTAAACCAATGTTACACATGGGCTCCAGGATCCTGAGAGAACAAATGGCGTATTAACCCATTGTTGGTCACCCGCTTCCATGGGACTGCATCTCCTAACGTTGCTCCACTGCCTTGTGGATCAGACCTGTAGTTTGAAGGCTCCGGTTGTGGCCTCCTGAGAAAACCACTTGCCTCGGTTTGGGTACCCGAACAGTATCACATCCTATACACAAATCAACTGACGACTACTACTGGAAATATTATTCTTGCTTCAATTAGCATTCAGACAAATCACATTGACCATCATTTGATAACATTCACTTTTGTTTTTTATATACCACGTCATTTATCTACTCTTCTATTCTCACTTTATGTATTCTTGTTTTTCAGCTCATCTATGATGGAAACCCTCTTTTGGGTGGTGCATATGTATTTGGTACCTGTTTGTACCATTACTTATGTGTTCAAATAAATAAATAAGTAAATAAATAGACAAAAGAATGGTAGTAGTAGTAGTAGTGGTAGTAGTAGGTTGTAAAAAGCTAGGAGAAGTCAAACCAACACATGGCACCAGTCTATGAAGTTATTGACTGTTGGACTGAAGCACATAGGTGGGTGCAGATTATCTGATTGGGGTCCGTGTGACTATCGTAACCAATTGTTAGAGACTGGGTGACAGCTTAAAATCGTCCACAGTAGTGCAGGTGCATTAACTCTTCATGTTTCCTTAGTTTTTGGAACCCACTATTTTGTTTCCCGTTTTTAAATACATAATCTTTTCTACTAATACTGATACCGCTACTACTTTTGCTACTCTTCGATTTGACCTAATAATTTTATTTCGCTGAGATAATGTAGTGTAGCGATTTGAACCAACCCATGTATGTGTCAGATTCTACGTTACATACGACTGAGTGATTGAAAACTAAGACATTTTCAAAATAAAAAGTAAAATGATTATAATAACAAAATGATGATGTACTTAAAATATCCCAACGAGAAGAAAATTGAATTCCTATCGTTACGCAACTTAGTGAAAGTGTATTAAAATACTATTTTATTAATAAAAAATATTTTTATGCGCTCTGATCACAGGAATCCCAAAATAATAATTAAACATACCGTTCCCACTTCTGTAGAGCCAGTAAATCCAATTAAACGAACAATGGGATGAGTACATAATACATTTCCGATTTCTTCTGCTCCATTGTCATCAACTGCGGCTGTGATTACATTCAAAACACCTGGAGGTATTCCCGCTTTTTCAATACCAAGATAAGTAATAGCCAATGATGTTAATGGAGTATCTTCAGCTGGTTTAATAATTACAGAGCATCCTGAAGCCAAAGCAGCACCAACTTTTCGTGTTACCATAGAAAGTGGAAAATTCCACTAAGTATATGAAAATACATTAACATTTTCAACTTGTTAGTAAACATAAAAATCACCATAAATTACTTTCCTTTCATAATCAGTTAATTATGAAGTGATTTTTTCTAAATATTTACTTGCTTTGAATGTAGCACAGCTCTTTCTTTTTCCAAACGTATAAGAACATTTCACCATGTGAGTAAGCGAAATCATTGAAAATATTGAGAGAATAATTGTATGATAAAACTCAGTTTATTATAAGCATAATCGAATTCAAGATATCAAAATTAGTTGTAACTTGTAGAAGAAAAAATGTCAATATCTCATAATAAGGAAAGAAAAGGCAGAAAGTATGAGTAACTGCCAATTACCAGATGTGATAAATACATCCTGTAGATAACTGTACCAACGAAAGCATGTTGGATAAATTAGTCACTTGACTCCATTATTTTATTCAATGACTCCATTCAACTGATTTTCGGACTTATAAGTACATCCGGCGTTTTAGGGCCTCCTAATATTAGGTGAGATTTCAAATATAATAACTCTACATGTTTTAAACAAGTTTCATATAAAAATGTGAATAATAACGTGTTATTACTAATTCACACAAACAACTAGGATTAGGAGGGTAAAACAATACAACAAAAAGGAAGCATGATCTAATTACCGGAGTAATTACACCAACAACGCCAATTGGTTGTTGAGCAATTAGCTGACGCCGTGAATGAGAGCTTAGTGATGGAATATAAAGACCAAAAACACGTTTAGCTTCCTCAGCATACCATTCCAGAGCGGAAACACCTGACAGAACTTCATTACGTGCATCGAATGACGATTTCCCCTGAAAAATAAAAATAATACAATTTATTGATTTTATAGTCAACACCATGGACTAAAGTTAGTTAAACAATAATTGGGAACTAGAAAGCATTAGAAAGTTGCTTCATTTTAGTATAGGACTCAGTAATAAGCATCTACAACCTTACCATGGATAGAGTTAAGGACAGTTATATCCCACGGCAATCAACCAAATCGCAAAATCGCCCAGGGTCTGACAATCAGTGGAGTTGTGGATGCGCAGTGCCGAGGAGACGAATATTAGGATAAAACAGACGTCGACTGCTTCCTGGATTTCAATTAAGACTAGATGCTGACGATAAAACTTAACAACCTCGGCAAACTTCCTATACAGTTTGTTCCTCACCAAAAACCTAAAGGTCATGAATTTGGACCCCCAGTAAAGACCGTTTAGCAAGTACTGGTGAGGGGTAGCGAATAATGACGAAATAGTTGATCACTAGCAATATGATGTCTAATGGTTTTCCAGTTGATGGTTGTGCATGATGAAAACTGTGTTCAAACTAGACAAAAAAACTAGTCATCTAACTAAACAAACGTCATGGCTTTCTGAATTTTAAAATTTATATATATATATATATATATATATATATATATATATATATATATATATAATTTAACAGGAAACGTGATAGTAAATTGTAATCATAGAGTCAAAGAATAAATTCTCAGTATTAGTGTCTAAAAATGTATAAACAGACATAACAGAATATCTCACATTTTCAGCTACAATAAGATCCGTCAATGAGTCAACATTCTGTCGAATAGTATCTGCCCATTTACGTATAACTGACGATCGTTCCCCCGGCGTTTTCGATTTCCATTCTTTTTGACTGACTGAAGCTACATTGACGCTAATCTCACATTCATTCTTTGAACAAGCTGGAACCAAACCTAAATGTTCACCTGTAGCCGGATTCACAACTAGAATAAATAAATATTTACGAATATATGTAACTAGGTATGATGACGGATGAGAACAATACTGTATTTACAGGAATGCTACAAAAGTCATGCCAACTCCAATTAACCTGATACTATGGTGAGAACCAGTTTAATAAAATAATCGTTTAACCTACAGAACTTACTTTCGAATACTCTTCTGAACAACTTTAGTTGAAGGCTATTATTAACAGGATTTCATGAGTTATTTCTAAGAATCGCTTAATCAACTTTAATGTGTCTAAAGTGAGAAATTATTAGTTATCTATTGAGAATTGTTGGCCGTTAACTAATGAAAGCTATAACCACAAAGAATAGTTGTATTCAAGAGTTCATATCCCTAAGGACTACAAAACAAAAAATAAAAATCAACTGAATTTAGATTGTGAAACAGGTAAAATAACTAACCGAATATTCATCGAATGCCAGTTAGCAAAAGAATAAAACTTCTTAGAAGCTTAGACTGTGTGAACACCAGATTAGAAAATATATAGTAATTCAGTTCAGTTACACTAAGTAAAATCTTAATATTAGTATACTGTGGATTATACAACGCTCCTCCCCCTCCCCACAGAACAAGATAATTGTAAATAAAGGCAAAACCGATGAAAATAGAAATAAAATCAGCTAACAAAAAGTCAGTCAGTAACAACGTAGAACTTCGTACATCAGTTCGAGTTGCCATATCGCATTAGCACAGAGATGCAGTGGTCGATTCAAATCCCATAGTGGTAGAGGTAGTAAGAGTATAAACAGTAATCAGAAAGATTGGGGTTTGGAGATGTTATTGAAAGAGTAAAATCCAGTGAAATAAATTTGGGAAGAGAAAAAACAGACAAGGAGGAATCAGGAAATTAGAATTTGGAAGAACACAAAGAGTAGATGCACCTGCACCATTGCAAACGATTTTGAGCCATGTCATTCAGGGTCTCTAACCATCGCTGTTTTTTTTGTTTTTTTTTGCTAACAGAAAGTATTGTAACACAGTGGAAGTCAACATAGCTCAATATTCGAAACTATTAATAATTAACTTAGTTGAAGGGGTTTTATGGGAATTGACTGTTTTTAGGTTGTATTAGTCATAGAGGTATATCCTCAGTTGAAGTATTACTGAAAACTTAATGAGCTATTTTGTCCTAATATGGGACACTTCAGAAGTGTGCGCCAACAACCCCACCAGGGGTCAAGACCAACACTTTTAGATCTCGTAGCGAAAGCTTAACTGTTAAAAATAATGGGTCAGAGTCCAGTGGTATAATATCAATCCCAATTAATTTGTGATGTAGCACGGCATTTGTTTTATCTTAGTATTTCACTCCTCACATGTCTGAACTGAACCAGTCGCGACTCATTACCTCAATGATGTTCCAACTGTGATCGATCTGTGACGAACACAATCTACTAATTAATACAATTCAATTTTCCTCAGAATTCAAGTGCACGATCTTATACTCGGCTCTAAGTTGCATTTCTGTTGATGAAAGTTGATATAAATCCAATAAGTTGAGTGAGAAACGAACCTGCAACCTAATTATTGAAAGGAAAGTATCCTAACCAATAAGGAGCTGATTAACTTTTAGACGTTACGATTTACACTGCTGGATATCTTTGACCATTAAAATGCCATACAATACAGAGTGAATACGCTAAAACGAACAGCAAATACAGCCGCTGTTAGTTACAGTTTCCTGATTTTGTAATTAAACACAAATTTCACTACCCGTTCGTTCAAACATCACTAAATATTATAATCTATCACTGAAGTTTTAATACTAGACTGATTTCAAGTTTTTTTATCTAAAAAAATTTCGTTGAGTGAGAATAAAATATTATGAAACATTATAATATTACAGTGCTCTACAGGGATAACTTTTAAAGATCAACCCTAGAAAAGTAATGTACGAAGACAAGTTTATGTAGTCCTGAATGATAGATAAGCATAATTTCAACGAAAATTTAAATTTCTTTGAGGAAATCCGCAAAAAGTAAACAAACCCGAAAACGCTTTTCCAGACAAGGAAGGTTCCCATCTCCCCGAATAGAATGCTTTGTTTTCTGGAACTAACTGGCCCCAAAATGGTCCCATCCGACTGCATGATAAACTTAGTTTTACACTGGGAGTATGTAATACATTTGATTTCGCGAGCCACCATTTTCGCACACACTAACACAGAAAGAAAACAAAATTACATGTCTTTCTATCGATACTGAAACTGAATAGCAAACTGCAGATACATTTACTGGATTCTTAGCCGTGTTTTCGCATGAAGACAAGTGATGCTACTTGGTTACTGAAACTGAAGCAGTCGAAATGTGGTTCGAGTCCATCACCCAGTTCTTTCAAATACCGATACAACTAACTTATAGACAAAAATTGCAGCGATGTGATTTAAGCACAAGATTTTCGACTACTAGGCGTAATGCTTAGGCTTTGCTCCACCAACTGTGACTTGGGAAGTTGAGCAATACTACTAAACCGGACAGTCAGTCAGCTACAACATAGGACCAGGCACATATATGCATCGGTCCAGGTTGCCATACCTCATTAGCACAGCAAGATGAACACCGGATTCATAGGAGTGGTTAGGTCAAAGGTGGTAATATATAGGAGAAAGATTGCATATAAGGATACAGCACAGGAAGAAGGAATTAGTCCGTAGAAAGAAAGATATGAAGTGATTTTAATCTTTTAGTTTAAGGGAAGACAGGGAGTGCATACACCTACGCCATTGTGATCGATTCTGAGCCATGTCACCCAGAGTCTTCAACCATCGGTTACGAAAGTCACACGGACCCCAACCAAGTAGTCTGCATCTACCAACATGGCTTAGACAAGAGGTTAGTGTCTTCAAGCACTGATGCCACGTTTTGATTTGGCCGCCCCTAATTCTCTTCCAACCATCTCTAACACCCGTTAGCATTGTATGACGTGGTAATCGGTGTTCAGGCATACGTAACACGATGAAGATTCACAACCTCATCAACTGATTTACCACCATTACCTAATACCCTGCGTCTAACCTCACTATTACTTACTCGGTGATCCCAACAGACGCCAGCAATATTTCTAAGGTATCTGTGGTCAAATACTAGTAGCTTACGAGTGTCTTCAACTCTTAAAGGCCATGTTTCGCTGCCGTAAAGTAAAACAGAACGGACTGCCGCGCAGTATACTCGTCCTTTTATTGATAAACGGATATCTCGCCTTCGCCAAAGGTGACGTAAGTTGGCAAAAGCCAAGCGAGCTTTTCGAATCCGTGCTGAGATTTCGTCAGACACCAACCCATTAGGGCTGATCAGACTTCCAAGATAAGTGAAGTTGCCAACACGTTCGACTATTTCACTCCCTATCCTTAGTTCAGGTGTTGACGCAGACCAGTCCTGAAGCAACAACTTGCATTTAGAGGGAGAGAAGCGCATTCCAAACATTCTGACATTGTTGCTCAGTGCTACCAAAAGACTCTGCATTTTATCAGCGTCTTCACCAAACAGGACTATATCATCTGCGTATTCTAAGTCGATAAGTGGACCTCCTGGTAGGAGATCAATACCCGAGAATTCAGTCGACGAGAATGTTATTTCCACCAGTAGGTCTATGATGAAATTAAACAGAAATGGAGAAAGTGGACAGCCTTGACGGGCACCACTTGAGGTTGCAAAGCAGATGACAGTTCGCCATAAGCCCTGACTCCACTGATAGTGTTCGAGTAAAGAGCCTTTACAAGGTTTATGTACTTCTGGGGTACGCTTTTCAATGATAAACACTGCCACTAAACCGGACAGGAAACGTGTAGCTCAGTAAGATATATAAATCCGCACTTAATCATTAGATCGTATTACATTACATCAATCCATTTTATTGCTGTTCATCAAAAATACGTAGAATAATTGTAAGATCAGGCAGACAAGCTGTGATTGAGTGTGACTTCAGGAAAAAATTAGGTTTACTTTCCAAAGAGACCAATAAAGACTCATGACCAGTTTATTGGAAATATGTATTCATAAATTACATTTTGGTGGTGTTTTGTTCTCTGAGCTGGATGGTTTGGTCGTGGAGCTTTCATCGTTCTTCTGAACGACATCATCAGAACAAACTTCAGATAGAAGTGAAGTAT
Organism: Schistosoma haematobium; assembly: GCF_000699445.3. Lineage (NCBI taxonomy): Eukaryota > Metazoa > Platyhelminthes > Trematoda > Strigeidida > Schistosomatidae > Schistosoma > Schistosoma haematobium. The sequence goes on from NW_026137118.1 coordinate 10,570, forward strand.
TCGAATTTCTCCATATGTGTTTCACAGCTTGTTCTGTGCACCTCGATGTTGATTGGTTCTTGTTGACCTTACATTTATCATTGTTTACTTCTTTGTTTTGGTTGTGTCTCCCATTGGTTTGATTTTTGTTCCTATATTTATGCATGATTTTCCTGATTGGTTGATAAATTGGATTGATTTCAATATGCTTGTTGATTGCTGATTGACTTGAGTGCCAGGCTTCTAAAAATTCTCTGGTGTTTTTGGAGTTTCCTCTGTCTAAGATTTCTGCATTTTCCCAATCGAATGAATGTCCGTAGTTATCCACGTGTATTGATATAAGTGAAGAGATATCATGGCGTTTGACTGCTAATTGATGTTCATGTAGACGTAGGTGGAGGGGCGTCCGCTTTGTCCGATGTAGTGTTTGCCGCAGTTGGCACAATTTATTTTGTAGATGATGTTTGATTTGTTTTCCTTTGTTATTTCATCTTTTGGTTTGCATAGGATTGATTGTAATGATTTTGTTGGTTTGTGTGCCACACCTATCCCGAAGGTTTTCAGCAGTCTCGTTGTGGTTTCTAATATTCCTTGTATGTACGGTAGGGTGATCCTTTTGTTGATTTTTGTGCTTGATTTGGGTTCTGATGCTGTGTGCCGTTGGTGCTTTTTGATGAAGTTGATTGGGTAGCCGTTCTTTTGAAATATGTCCTTCAGGTATTTCTCTTCATTTTTTCGTGCTGCCAGTGTGCTGCAGTGTGTCCTCGCCCTCTTGAACAATGTGTGTACGCAGTTGATTTTGTGAGCTCTGGGGTTGTTGCTATTGTAGTTGAGAATTTGATCTGTATGGTTGGGTTTCCTATATACTTGAGTTTCCAGTTTTCCTGTATCGGTTCTAGTGATCAATATATCCAAGAATGCTAGTTGGTTGTTTGACTCCTGTTCCATTGTAAACTTGATGTCGTTGAAAACGTTGTTGATCAGTTTGTATGTGTTTTCCAGTTCATCCTTTTTGACGATGACAAAGGTGTCGTCTACGTAGCGCATCCAAACTTTTGGCTTGATCACTGGTAATATCGTGGCTTCTAGTCTTTGCATCACTGCTTCTGCGATCAGTCCTGATATTGGTGATCCCATTGGTGTCCCTTTACATTTATTTATTTGAACACACAAACATTGATAAAGGGGCAAAAATACATATGTGCCATACAACAATAATGAGGCCAGTAGTAGTTATCATTGATTAGTGGAATGGAAGTGGTACTGTTCGGGTACCTAAACCGAGGCAGGTGGTTTTCTCAGGAGGCCACAACCGGAGCCTTCAAACTACAGGTCTGATCCACAAGACAGTGGAGCAACGTTAGGAGATGCAGTCCTATGGAAGCGGGTGACCAACAATGGGTTAATACGCTATTTGTTCTCTCAGGATCCTGGAGCCCATGTGTAACATTGGTTTAGAATCAGGGTTTTCCAAACCCCTAGGTGGACTCTCGATGCCCACGAACCTCGTTAAACTGCCGGACATTCGCTTTTCGCCCCCTCTATTTCGTAAATAAGACCCTCGCTGCGAGAAGTCAGTGAATAGGAATTACCTGTCAGTGTTCGGATTGTACTACAGTGGGGACATTCGCATGGTATCATTTAAGATTCGGTGTGAAATTATGAAGGTTACCGATGTAAGGTAAATGATCAAACCCCAATTTAAATAAGCAAACTTGTGACGTGAATAACTAGTGTCCTATTCTAATTCGGAAAGTTTGAATGACTTACAATTGATTGATCACTAGGTGGTAATCAATGTCATGTATGTTAGATCCTTCTTAGTGTAGATTTAATTATTTATTTATTTTAACACATAGATATTGGTACAAGGAGGCACCATACAAATCTCATTCGATATGTGTGAGGGCTGTGATACTGCCCGGGTGCCCAAACCGAAGCAGATCGAATACTATCGACCAAGTTGCAATGTGGCCATCAGTCTAGGTGACTCGACATTGCGTGCACTATGTTGAGATAAGATGGTGACTGGAGGTAGTCAACAGGGTTCCCTGTTGAGCCATCCTTTCCCAATGATAATTTCCCTATCTATCTTTTGATGAATACTTAAGCCAATAACAATCAAACGATTATTAAACTTTCCTTATTTTAAATTTTTTAATACATTTGTTTATTTAACCTCACTGACATCATGTATAACAAGTTTATTATCAGTATTATTATCATCCTGTAAAAATAAGTATATATATATATATATATATATATATATATATATATATTTGCGATTGTACAGCTTTGAAAATGAATTCGCCGAAAAGAGAATTCTTCGCTGAACTAATCTTACCTATTTAATGTCTTAATGGGTGTACTTCGTTTATTAAAAAACTCCAAGGACACGAGATTTTGTTAGAGTACCACATGTGATACCAGCCCTACTAACCACAAGTACCATTTTGATTATTTATTAGCGAAATGACAGTAGGTGAAAGAAAGGGGTCAATAGGATGAGTAAAGACAGTTATTTATGATTATTAAAGTGGATGTCTGGACAGTAAGCATTTACGGATTATTACGGAGGATGATAAGTACTGAACCTAAGGCACCAAGTATCCTCAAACAGCCTAAATCAGACATTAAATAACTCATGTGTGAACTAAACTACCTAATCTATATAGGTGTCGTTAGCAAGGTTTAACTTGATAATTTCGAATAAATTGAGCATCGGGTAGATTGTTAAAAATAAAATTAATATATTTGTAATATCTCGATGAGTCGAAAAATTAGGTTTTTTTTAATTCTTTGATGTTTCATAACCCAATGTATGCCACTTCCTCAGAGAATAAATAAACAAATTAAATTAACCCGTTTGAATAGTACAAAGTAACAAAGCAGGAATATTTGGTGCGATCAATCAAAAACAGGTCCGATCAAGTCAGTCATTTCATTCCGGTCGAGGTGATTTATGTGAGGCATGACTATATATTTGTGTTCATGGTAAAGGACGAAAAAATGTGACCTTTGTGGTGCGAAATGATACAGCTGAAACTGTATATGCGATAAAGGTGTGAGATGTGAATAGAATCGGATATAGTAGCTCGGAGAGATGATCCAAATCGGATGGACAGTGAGGCCTCCTTTTCTGTTGAAGGTAGTAGGATTAAGAAATAAATGAAAAGCTTCAGATACTCGCCCTTCTTTGTAGTTCGAAAAACCTTTTTGTATTATTTTGATGTTTCTAATATCGATTCGATGGTTGTTGAAAATAGCATGAACTGCTATTGTTGATTTAATTTGGAGTCTTTACAGTTCTACGGAATATTAGGCTGTTTAAGCACTCGTCGTAAGGGAGTTTGGAAAGACCACTAATTTTGCTACCACACATTGAACACGCTCAGGTGAGTTCGTATCCTTAATAAAACATGGATCCGATGCTTGGATACAATATTCTAAGTGTGGTCTTACGTAGGTGGTATATAAAGTTCAAAACATCTCGTCAAAGCATTTGAATGCTCGGAGAAGTCACCGTAAAGCAAGAAGCCCTTTGGCAACTGCTGCGTTGCAATGCGTAATTGCTTACAAGTCGTGACTTACTATTACCTGAAAGTCTGCTCATGCATGTATGGAAGAGACGCGCCGTATATAGTATACTGATGAATGTTACCGTATCCGATGAGCATGAGTACACTAGGATTAATTTCTAAGTCCCAACATTGGGATCAACTATTTGTCTAGGTCAACTTGACCATTAAAATGATCAGCCTCACTTCTTATTGTTCTTTAGATTTTGACACCATCTGCAAAAAATATTATCAACGACTTAAGAAATTGCAGTAATTCCTTGACATAAAAAAGGAAAAGTAGGAGACCTAAGACTGTCCCTTGAGTTATGCCGCTTTTGACCAGCTTCCATTCAGAGCGTCCCATTTACTATCACTCTGTCCTCGGACACATAGGAAGTTTCTTATCCATTCCTGTGCAACAACTGTTATTTCGAAGCTCGAGAGCTTCTGCATAAGACCTAAGTCACAATCCTTATCAAATGCTTTGCTAAAGTCTATGAATAATACATCAACATACAGACAATTATCTAGGGCTGCTGTCCAATTTTATTTCGCAATAAGTTGGTTAAACATGAATGCTTGTTTCGAAAGGCGTGTTGCTCGGAGGTTAACAGATTGTATGATTCTATGTGACTTAGTACCTTAAGCCGAATTATCTTTTCAAGTAAATTAACTACTATGCTGGTTAGAATGACAGATCAGTAGTTAGACACGATCTGTCAACTTCTGAAGCTTACTACTCGAATAAGTGATGTCTGGAACATTAATGTAATCACTCGAGAGAATTTTCTTAGCCTTAGTCCTCGAAATCCGGTGTTAGGTCAGACATTCACAGAAGCTTACTAGGAAAGGAATAACATGGTCCGTCGGCCCACTATGCTAAATACCCATCCAGGATGGGGATAGGAATCTGGTTAACCAAGTCGGTAAACTTCAGTTGTACAAAATTCTATCAAAAGTTAGTAGCACCCAATCTTTCTATTTTCGGGAAAACTTTGTACGAATTTTGGGTAAATTACGTAGCGGCAATAGAAAGCTTTAGGGAAACGGCACCAGATTCTCAATATATCACCAGATTTTGGAAGGATCACTAAAATGTTAGGGAAATCTCAGGTTTCCCCAATATTTCCGCAAAATCTCGCAACACTTTGGGGCTTTTCCTCAAAATCTCCCCGAGCTTTGGAGAAAACTGCAAAAATTTTTACGAATTTGATGGAAAATCCACATTTCACACAAAACAGGGAGATTGGGGATCAAATGAACGTTCTGTTATTTGATGACCATTCGGTGAGACTATAATTTATGGACGACCTTCTAGCGACGGTGAAGTGGCCTTGAGGGAACAACTTCTAATTAAGACTAAATGAGGGTTATAAAGCAGTTAGAATTCTCATTTATAGTTGATGTTTAGGGTTTAAAATTAGATTCAGGGTTTTCACCACGAACTGACATCAGCTATTTAGCCAAATGTATGAACGAATTCCGCGCCAAATTCGTGAATCATTATCTTATATCTGATTGGTTCGTCCATAAATTATAGTCTCGCCGACCATTCTTCTAAACCTTTTTAGAAGTTAGTTGACTGCAACAATAGGCAAACATACTTTGTTTCAGGAAAAATTATCTACAAACAACTCTTAAGAATGGCAGCACTCCACCTGCTTTATCACAATCTTACCCTAGTGTCACACCATCTAAAAGTCATTAGACTTTGAGAATTCGCAGTCACGCGTAAACTCAAATCAATCACTGTTGGTCACAAGGTCATAACGCGCAACATTTTAAATTAGCCGCTTAAAGTAACAGCTCATCAAGTCTTCTGTCCTTACCGGTAAGGATTGAAGGTGAAATGTCCTGGATTATTCTTTGCAATTTATAGTGCCGTGAAAATCAAATCTCACTTTAAATGTATCGAAAAGTGTTACTTTTACATATTCCGGTGGAGAATTCCATCAAATCACCACTCGACGCGAAAACCAGAACTTCAAGCGTAAACGATTTAATCTCGGTTTTTGAACATTTCTAAAATGTTCCCTCTGATGATCAATTCTAGATGGAAGGAAAAATAAGGCAGTAATTGCGAGATCATATTTCGGTATCCGGTGAGTCAGCATAAGACCACCCCGTAACCTTCGGTATGATAACGGAAATAGGATGAGGTATCTCATTATGTCTTCATAAGATAGGCCAAAGGAACTTTATTCCACTTTGCTTCTTTGACCAACTTTTCCTGGCATACTAACCTCATAAGTGAAATAAGGACTCATTGCTTGAACCTCACATTCCAGGTGTAGCCTAATAAAATTCAACTATAAAAACCTTAACATCTCTTCGTCCAAGTGATAAAATGACTCATGAATAGCCCATAAGACCTTCAAGCCTTTAGCAGAAGTAGCATTTCAGTTACTTGTGGTCTTTAGATCATTGCCTTGATCTTTAAAATCCGTTACTTCAGGTGAAACAATCCCACTTATTGTATAGGGATGTGGATCATTTAATTTATTTATTTACATTATAGCACCCTTGTTATAATTAACTTCGAGTGACCTCGTATACATCCACCCAACCAGCGAACTTAAATCATCCTCTTATATTACTGCATATGACATGTGTGGGTCTCCAAATTTGTCATTTGCAAAAAGTAGGCTAAACTCCGCCTGAAGTCCCTACGGGGCTACTGCCGGTCCCAAGTACGGGGTTAGCGTCCCCATCCCGTAGAAAACTAACTCGCTAAAAAACGCTAACCAGAAAAAATTATTCAAACATAAAAAGTAGGATAAAAGACTTCGCTACATCTGGCAAGTCGTACAATTGTAGTTTGGTTCGGTATTAGTACTACTCTGTTATTAGACCTAATCCAAAATTGTAGATTTGTCATCGCATGACTTCCTAATCTACAAGATCTTATGTGGAAGTCACATCATTGTCTACACTGGCTCGTCGTATTATGACACTCAGCCATACGATGCTTAGCTCTTGTGAAGGACATATTTGGGCTAGGAATGGAATAGTATACTTGATGTGGAAAGGTATGAATTATACAAAAATGACTACGCCTACTACTCTGAGCCATGCCATACTGATCACTTTTACCCAAACTCATCGTTGTTGGCCTTCCCTTAGTGTTACATGTTAAATATTAGTTCTCTCACTTACTTCATGTTCAGCTTGGAGGATCGTGTTGTTAGAACCAATATCATTACAAGTCTATGGTAAACCTACTGAATATTTTACTACCTACTTGTTGTAGTTTAAACAATTAACCCACTATGTAAAAGTATGTGTGAGTCTGATTAAAAGGATGTCTGCACCCCAACCTTTATCTGGCATTCCATTGTTTGTATATACAGTCAACCAATAACACCCTTATTGATTAAAATTTATAAAATGCACATAGACATTTAGACTTCATACCAATACCGAATCACACGCTTCCTAGTATGCTTACCCCTTTAGTGCTCATGGATTTTATTATTCGTCAACAATAGACTTTCTAAACAGGTGGTACCCTGGATTTTAAAATGCACAAGTAAATTCATGATAACGTACCCAGTTAGTGGGACATCACATTTATTGTCAAGTGAAGAAGAGTTAACCTCTACAAGTCATTAACGTGAAGCACGTATAGTAGACGGCCAAGGATCGTATCTTGGGAAGCTCCACTCTCAAAAATCCTATGCTGATTTGTCCGTATCCATTGTCCTCTATCATTGAGGACGTCACTTGTCTCGTCCATGATTTCATGATAGATCACAAAACTCTGTCAAAGGCTTTACTTGCATCTGTCAAAATTACATCTGTCGGAATATCTGTGTCTTTCTCTGCGGCTCAATCTTCTCTTGTAATGAGATTTGTCAGGTATAATAGGCCTCCCCAAAAGCCATGTTGTCCACTAACGAAGAGATTATTCGCTTCCATGTAGTTTAAAACAATCATTAGAATAATCCTATCCTTTAGTTTGACGACTACACTTATCAGACTAATGTTTCGATAGTTACCAACTTGGTTTCAACTCCCCGCTTTGTAAATCGGACTGATAATTGTGTTTTCTTAGCCTAGAGAGTTCAGACTTCTATAATAACATAAAATAGTATTGCCAGAGGTTTATGGTTCTAGAAACCATTTTGTGCCTGAGTTTTCAATGTATTCTTCTATTTTTAAATTAGAAAGAATAAGAATCGCTGTAGAAACTCGAAAATTTTTTTAAAGCTAATAAGACTGATATAGATTTCATAGATATTAGTCGACAGGTCGGCGTGATCTCTAATCCGGAAAAACCTGTATAGGTTCAGTAATTAGAAACCGTTTCTCTACTACGTGAACAATTGTTCTTTAAATGTCTTCCAAATCTTTGATAACCATCTTGGCACAAATCGCTTGTCGGTTACCTGTTGGCTAGATCTGGTTCTTCAGATGCGCTAGTATAAACTATATTTACATTACGATTACATTACATATAAATCTGGACTGTTTAGGTACGTCTCAAATGTAATGCTTATTACTGCTTTTATGTATTGGCTGCTTTCATTACTTCACTACTTGCTCAAGAATACTACAACGTAAGTTTGTTCAATCCGTTAGTCATCATTCATTGAGAAAAATACAAATTTATTTGGTGTTTAAGCGCTCCCGGTTTACCTTTTGCACGCCAGCTCACAGTTGGCTATTATTGTGTAGCGGTGCATGACTTGTTTCTCTGTTTTTGAGTGCTGATTAAGTTGCAGTTTGACCGCCGGTTCGAGTGACCTGATATGGTGTGATGTGTTAGTTGGTTGGAGGTAGTCCTATAGATACCCTGGGTCTAAGCTAGAATCTAGTTGGGGCTCGTCAGCGAGATATACCTGAATTCTCGAAGGAATCGGCTCTTCCTGAAGAATTTCCGATAAAATTAACATTTAAAAACACGATGGACAAAGTCGTGCGTTAATAGAGGGATATGAATTATTTCAGTCATCTCGGTAATTCGTTGTGAATCTTATTTAATTCAGAGTTTTTTCAGTTTGATTAATGGTTTTACCCATTGCTGATGCTTTGATCACCTTAAATATGCCTCTATACTGAATTTCCGAAGTAACATCCACAATAGAAAACGTGGCATGAATAAGCGTTCGACACTAACTAGTAGGTCGAACAGTTTCAGAACGGAAAATTTAAGTTCCCAAGGGGTCCGGTTAGGTTTAAAAAGACTTAGTGACAACACAGCTTTGACCAGAACAGAAATGTGAGTTCTCTCAAATTTCCAAGTACATATTGCTGAAGAGTACCAAACAGCACCAAACTTAGTTACAGGTTTCTCTGTTGATCAACTCCAACGACTTGATACTATTTGTCAGACAGTATCAAATGAGGAGACGAAAGTAACATTTAATAATATCTTAGTATGGGGTTGTGAAGATTATTGGTTTCTTATTGATAAGTTAATCGTTGATTCATGGTCTCAATTAGTAATTTTATTTGATAATGCCATGTCCCATGGCCCGTCAAATATCACATGACAAAACTGCCAATTAGAATATCCTACTTGTGACGTTGTAGTAGTGACCTTGAATCGAGTTTGAGTCTTTATTGGTCCTCTGTATAGCAACCTATCGCCTACACCAGCCCGTTCAGTCTAGAGCACAAACTCAACCTCAGCTGTGTGACTCGTATTTTTCAGACATACTCGGTTTATATGCAAGTAGACCAGATTGCAATATACTGTAAAATTAAAAACAATAGTTACACAAGATCAAGCCAAAAGCGGCTGTGAGTCATATTTTTGAACTTAGTATTTCACAATTTTTAACAATACTTCCCTACTTGTCATTCTCCATCCAACCCTGTCCTGGATAAACCTCTCCAGTGTGAAATGTTCAAAATATTCAGTTAATAAGACATAATTATCAAGTTCTTGTGAAAGTGTAATGCACTAATTCGTATGATAAGCATAAACCAGAGATCATAAGTTAATAAGATAATAAGATTTACCAACTCATTATCATCAGTAAACCTTTTTCATTTAAGTACAAAATGTTATGTTACTTACAAGTAGTATTACGTTTCAAATGAAAATTTAAAACGTTGGTACTTTATTTCAATGATATCAAGGTAAATGAAATTGCCAATCTGGAAATTATGGATTATTAAAAATCAACTTATGTCAATCTTTAAATTTCTACTACACTTTCTAGCTATTCAGACGAGTGTAAAAGTTCCACACAAATTGGTAAATAAAGTTACTGTACCATTTCCAGCTAGATAAATGGAAGCATACTGTTGAATTTCATCACGACTCAGTTTTTATTCGAAAAATTACTTGCACCTGTTACCCTCATCGAGGAGCATTAGCGGACATCAAGCGCTCTCCATCCAACTCTGTCCCGGACAATCTTTTCCAGTTCTATTCATCCTTTTCATGTCGGCTCCCAACTCTCGATGCAATGTGTTCTTCGGCCTTCCTCTTTTCCATTCCCCTCACCATTCCAAGTTGGTGCTTGCTTCGTGATGCACTTTGGTGATTTCCTCGAGGTGTGTCCTATCCACTTTCGACGTCGTTTCCTAATTTCCCACTCAGATGAGAACTGGTTTGTTCTCTCCCACAGTAGGCTGTTGCTAATGGTATTGAGTGTCTTGAGTAGAAAATTGTTCATAAATACTTGTACCCTCTTGATGATGGTTGTTGTAGTTCTCCAAGTTTTGGCTCTATACAGTAAAACTGTCTCGACATTCGTATCGTAGATTCTGATTTTGACACTGGCTTAAAAAAAGTTGTTTTGAGTTCCACATGTTCTTCAACTGTACGAATGCGAACGTTGCTTTGCCAATCCCCCCATTTCCGTCTACATCATGTCCTCCTCGTTCATTTATGATGCTACCCAGATGCGTGAAAATATCCACATATTTCAGAGTTTCTCCATCAAATATGATTGGGCTGGTGTTCTCAGTGCTATATTTGAGGATCTTGCTTTTCACTTGTGTACGTTGAGGCCTACTGATTTTGTTGGTGTGTATGTAATACAAGGGATAGGCCATCTGTGAAGTTGCATCTGTGTAGTTTCATCCAACCTGTTCATTTTATTATGTGATTCTCCTCAGATGTTGAAGTCCCCATAATCCAGTCAACCACCAGAAGAAAGAGAAAGGGTGGGAGTAGGTAGTCTTGTCTGACACCAGTCTTCACTTGGAGTGTGCCTGTCAGCTGTCCTCCATGCACGAATTCGCAGTGTTGTCCTTCATATAAATTCCGGATGATGTTGACGATTTTCTTAGCTACTCACACAATATTGTTGAAGAAGGTTCCATAAAGTTCTCTTATCCACACTGTCAAACGCTTTCTCATAGTTAAGGAGTTTGATGTATAATGACGAGTTCCACTCAATTTATTGTTCAACGATGGTCCATAATGTTGTGATTTGGTATGTGCACGACCGATCCTTACGGAATCCTGTCTGTTGATCTCGTGTTCGGGCGTCTACTAAATCTTGCATCCAGTTTAGCGACACTCTATTGAAAACTTTTCATGGTACTGATAGTAGTGTGATGCCTCTGTAGTTGCTCAAATCTCCTTTATTTGGTATCTTGGTGAGTTATCTTTCTTTCCAGTTTGTCGGCATTGGTTTCTCCTCCCAAACCTTCCTAAATGGAACGTGAAGCGTGTTTGCAGTTACTTCTATGTCTGACTTCAGAGCTTCAGCTGGTATATTGTTAGGTCCATCTGTTTTCCCGCCCTCGATTTCTCTAATGGCTATCCTGATTTCTTCGATAGTTGGTGGAATGGCATCTATAGAAATGTCTCTGTGCGCTACTTCTATATCCAGTGGATTCAGTGGAGCTGGTCTACTCAGAAAATCCTCGAAGTGTTCCACCCATCTGTTCTTCTGTCCCTGAGTTTCAGTGATTAGCTCGCCTTCTTTGTTCTTGACTGGTCTCTCTCAGTTTCTTCGTTGTGTCATATAGTTGTCTCATATTTCCTTTTCCTACAGCTTTTTCCAGTTTCCCACATTGTCCGGACATTCCATGTACCTACATAAGTTTTTGCTCTGGTTGCTAAAATGAACATCGGCCTGGTAACTTCAGAAGAATCTCGGCTTTCATCATGAGGAGACATAATTCTTCCTTCAACTGGGAGGGCAGATTTTAAATGGTTTAAGTAGTTTATCCTGGTTGGCGTTTTTTAGCAACGTTATTTTCTACGGGATGGGGTTGCCCACCCCACGCCCAACCCTCCTATTTTGTGTGAGCTTACGACTGTCAGTTGCCCTAGAGGAGCTACAGGTGAAGTTTTTATCCATAAAAGCAAAGAGTGAATTGATAATTGATAAAATTAACTTGCATCAAATAGCTCCAACTAATTTATTTACGTCCATTTATAAGCTATTGCGAAAAATTTGTTTTCATTTCAATTAAAGTGTAAAAATATTCCCTATTAGTTAAAATTTAGTCATCGTTTCCTCAATCCTGATATCTAACTACAGTTATGTCTTACTCTACATGAGGAAGAACCACTAATATACAAATTTTCACTGGTTTAGAGTGATTATTTACAAATGATACTCTTTGGGTAAAAGCTGTATGCTGTATAAAATCTCTCGTAATATTTTGAAGTAAATAACTTTCGAGTCGTATTTGGCGGTATTCATCCATGTAAGTGAAAATTGTTTCGAAATATTTTACTTGACTTCAATACTAATCAAAGCATTTTTTATGAATACAAAAGTTAAAACCTCGGAAGTTTTGTTTCTGTAATGCGACGTAGATCCTATCTTAACAACTATAAATATATCTGATGAAATTGACTATTTGAACTGACACCAACAGAAGCAACTTATAAAGATGTGAACTAATGTTTTTATATGATCATCGACATGATTTTCTCATTTGAAATCCTAATAGGAATTTGTTTGTTAGGCAGCCTAATTTAATCAATATACTAATCGAAATGGAATATGAGCAGTGGCGATTTCCATAAACGGTATTACTGTCTACAGACAGCAGGTGACTTGTAGTGGCAGTGCCGTTGGTTGTTAATGAACACTGATAAAAAATTGTAGTTTTCGGTTGCTATCCAATTGTGATCCTACAGACTGTATAATTCACCTTAATGTCACGTTTATTAACTACTAACCATTAGCTCAAGTCCTGATTCTCTTTATAGTCCTTACCCATGATATCGTAAACAAGAGAAGACTTATTATCTCGAGGTGCTGGTGCTGATACTCGCTTAGCAGAAAAGTAAAGTTATATACTTCGCAATTTCAATTAGTTTGGACAATTACGGTGGTTTGGTAATAATGAGTCCTAGAACGGATTCTTTGTGATGATTTGTCCCCAACTAATATACACTCAGTAGTCAGACCCATGATTTTTAGATATTCAACATAGTTTTCCAAACTAAGAAGGTTTTTAAGATTCAATAATCAAATATACACTATTTCTCTATTCTTTTTAAAATAATCATGGGTTAATGATTAACAAACAATGTAGTCAGATATTCCTTAGTTTTTTTTCATTTTTAGTCCGGTAAAAGATGGTCAGATATTTTCATTTAATCACCCCATGATAGTTAAGTAAAACTGAACTAAGGAATTTCAAGTTCTAACTAGATGAAGGTTGTCTAGAAGTTGATTTCATTCGGTTATAGTAAATCAATAATCAATTTTCGGTCAATTGACCCCTGTACTGTGATAATATTTTGACGCGATTGGGTGATTTACCGCCACGCTGAAAGCTGACCGACCATTTCACTTATACAAGGTCATGTAACTTTATTTAAACCAATAGGATTTTAATTCTCTACTACTTGTCTCATGATACTAGTACACATCACATGAAATGTCGTACCGGTGTGATTGTAAGCGCGTGACAGAAAAATATGATTGTTCCATCTACTTGGATTGAAAATAAATTAATGAAGGCAGTAATCGTGTTCCTATAAAGAAACTATGATAATCATGAAAGCATCAATCTAAGAAAATGACAGAATATAATCCACAATTTTATCTGAAAATAAAGAGTGGAAAAAGAGCGTAATTTTTAAAGACTAAGGAGAAGAAAATAAAGATAGTATTGGGGGGAGTGCGATTATACTATAATATTCAATATAATTTCACTGTTTAGATTATTTGAAAATAATTTATCTCTTACGCTGGTATCGACTGAAGAACTAAGTAGGAAACAAACAGCATAGCTGAATAGCCTTTTCGGTTAGAAATAGAGTATCGAAGTCCCGAGTTTGACCTTGTATGAAATTATGCATAGGATGTTTCAAATGAATTAACAACTAGTAGGAAACCACTGTTCGCTAGTTGACCACGATTCGTGATGGAATCTACCTTCAATGAATGTGAAATCTCGACTTAACACGATATGAGACTTGTTCAAAGATAACTATGATTTAAGTTGTTTCATGATCTAATATGTAGAAACATCTGTGTCAATGTTTACCATTTAGCTTCATTTGTTTCTTTTAGACATATGCAAGTGCAAGCATCTTTTATTTGAATGATTTCTCTCATTTACAATTATATCTGAAGTATATTTAAAATTTAATCAAACCACACTTCCAAGCTAGTTTATAATGATTCCATAATAAGAATAATAGGAAGTAGTGATGGAATATTATTATATCTATAGGACAGTTTATGCTCAGTTCATGAATTTCATGGGGTATCTTGGTAAATCAGTAATTTACACGGCTGCTTTGTATCTATTTATTTAATTAGCTGAATAATATGCTGAATTTAAGCTGATCTTTGGTAATAAGTGGTCAGAAAATTAGAAACTCATTTGTTTTTTCGACTTTTTCTTGGCCTACTCAAACATTTGGGCTATTGTGTGAATATTGCAATTTACCACCCTATACTAGGTTTGTTTGAACTTAATAATTATGAATCGTTACTCTGGGCACTTATGAAATATTTATTCAAAGATTTATCAATTATCGAATTGCTTATTAGAAAAATTTAAAAGAACTACTTCAATTTTTGAATATATCCTTTCTCATCATCCATTTGAAAGAACTCTCTTCATCGAAAATACTGGAAGATTCTGCTTACTGAAAATCTTTTTGAATAGCTACAATCCAAATATATCTCAAATTTACTATAATATTGTAAAACTGGGGATGTACACATAATCTAACTAGTTATATTGACTTAATCAAAAAAAGATGAATCTATGTAACTATATCGGAATTTATATGTATTAATGATATGAAGGCCGAAGGACACATTGTGTCGGGACTTGGAAGCAGACATGAAAAGGACGAATAGCAACTAAAAAAACTGGAAAGGATTGCCCAGGACAGGGTTGGATGAAGAGTGTTGGTGGACGGCCTATGCTCCTCAACGAGGGGTAACAGTCGTAAGTAAGCTCATTAATGATATAGCAGTGAATGATTTCTGAAATACCATTAAATTCAACAATGTTCGACAACTTTATTCGATTTATCTGAACAAAAATAAGTTCATGTTATTCACATGACCTACAATACTTGATCAGTGATGTATATTGTACGATTTGATTTCAATAGATAAACTATACAGATAATCCTATAATTGATGTTAATCATTTGAATTTATTAGTACTAGTCCAAATTATAAATAAACCTCTTAATTTAACATACAGATAATATTAACTAAATGATGATAACTGACCAATTTTGATAGCTGGTGATTTTATTAGAATAATAATTAATTATAAGCAAAAAAGGATAGTGGCTAGCAGTAGATTCCAGGACGCGCATTTCATCCTATTTGGGACTCGGCAGCTGGATGTACCTGCATCTCAGAGTTGATGTTCACTTTAAGACTCGAACACAGTACCGTTCGCTTCAAACGCTATCACATTATCCACTCAGCTACTGATAATTAATTAGTGATATTAAAAACCATTGAAAGTTCTTGATATTTATCTCTTGATAGACTTTGTTTATTCGATTCTATACGAGTTTACATTAATTTCTTCTTCTTATATATTTAATTACTATGGCAAATATTAATTTACGTCACTAACGTGATTCACTAATAATTCTGAGAGTATTTAGTTGAAAAACTACCTACCTGCATCATCATTATCATCATCAGGCTCAACAGATTGACATATTTCAAAATCACTTAATATATTCATATTTGTAATCATCACTATTCGTCACTACACAATAATGATACAGTAATTGTACATTACAGTAGTCAGTTTTATTAGTGGGATATACAATAAATTAACAATTCATTATTTAATAATTAAGGTAATATTTTGAAGAAGAATTTCTAAGTTTAAATGTTAACCTGACACATTTTTCTTGATACAAAAATTGAGTCTAAGATTATCGGCGACGTTTTCGATGTATGTTGTATCCAGTACCTTTGTTTCAACTAGGTAGTCTTAATGCAATGTATACTTCGTGAGATGTATGATTAATTTCTGTAGATGTTGCATGCATACTCTATTGAGAAGGCCAAAAGTAAGTTGAAGCCTTTATTTAGTGCCTTTTTGAATATTTCTTTGATCAACATCTGCTTTCCCTACATTTAACTTCGTTAGGTTTTAAACTTCTTGGACCTGAAGCAAGATAAGGTAGATGAAGGTGAACTTATATCTTGCGAATGCGAAACCTTTACTTCATGAGAATTGCTTTTGTCACTGGAAGATATTTGAGCCTGATAGATTTTGGTAAACTACGTGTGACATGATAGTTATTTAGAACTCAGCGGTTTCAATGTGTTCCATTTGAAGTAGATGGGTTAGGATTTTTGATTACATCTATTTGTATAGCAATGACTTATTTGGACATTGAGTTTTACATTTTTGATGACACTGGGGTTTCTACGCTGGGTGGTTTTAATCGTGAAACTTCTAATGTCTTCCCAACCAACCTTATCAAGATAAACTTTAGACAGAATTGTACTATTTGAATTACTTCACAAGTGACTCCTAGCTTGTTCTGCTGATATAATATCTGATTAATTGATGTCAACACTTATCTTGTCATTATTTAGATAATTTTTATTATCTTCTCTGGACCTGTTTATGATCTCTCTAAATAGTTAAAAAATTGGGTCTATTTTAATAGGATTACTGATTGGTGACAAACTGGACTGCTATGCTTCTGAGAATTAATTGGTTTTCATTATGGTACATTAGTCCACGATTTAGACATTTTCCCTGTCGAACGTGCTATCACAGCTGTTTGCTTATATTAATATGAATGAAAATATGTCTCGGCGTCCGACAGCTGACTAGTGTCTATATAGACGTACATTAAAAAGGCGGCAGCTTTATCCTATGAAATGTTTTCGCATTTGGAGTAGCTTGTTTTGTTGATAATGTTCAACTTATCTTTTATTATTTTCTCCTTCGGGTTGGACAAAATCAATAATGCATTTTCACACCTTTAAATGGAATTTGTACACATTTGATTTTGTAAGTTTTTAGGCTAATGCTATTTTAGTTAACGATTTGAATAATATAAGTTGACTCTCAATATACTCAAGTCCCCAGTTTATTATATTAAAAACAAATGTTTTCGTAGTTTTTGATTGACATTGTATTCAGCATTAGGATTCTATGGGTGACTTTTGAATAGTTTCATTGATTCAACCATTTAAACCAAATCAATGATTAAAAATTAGACATTCTAGATTCCTTTAAATGGAAAATTCCATTCAAAGTATTAGTTTGATGACACATTTCTCATTTATTACTTTTTTTGACGTTGTCTGCATTCATTGTTTCCATTAGCATTTCAGAATCGTGGTTTGATAGAAATCATAAATAAATAAAAAGATTTAGTACTAAGTCAGTGGTCTAAAATTCACCAGTAAGGCATGGACTCGATGTTCAGTAGGGTAGTGGATATTCACTGCTGAGAAACTCTTAACTAAGATGAAATACTTGTTCGACATTTTTTAGTTTTTAGTCATTTTCTAACTCATGTCATTCTATGATGTTAGCTACAATAGTATATACAAACATTTGAATACATTCACTGTAAATTGTTAAATTATCAAAATTTCCACTTCATGGTTCTGTGAATTAATATTTCTTCATTTTAAAAAGTGTCCTTTAACATGAAATGATATTAACTAGCAAACTATTGAAAATCAGGAAACACCAATACATTCTTCAACATTACATGTTTATAGTTTTATTAAGATATTGGAATTTAGTGTTCAATATAACTAATTCTTTAGTTCTGTTTGATGATTTTCATTGATTATGACGTAAACTACTTCAAAATTGAACATATACTGGGTTCTTTTTATTTCTTCCTTAAATAACAATATTACTTAAGTAATCTTATCGATCAAATGTCCAATGTAGATAGTTGTTTAAAGTGAACTATGACAATGTATTATCATTATTTATTCAAATAAATATTAACATTTATTTAAAATGGATCAAATTAATATGACCATTAATCATTCCCAATCTATTAAGATACTATTATTGTTATTATTACCAATATTACTACTGTAATGAACGAGAAGAGGGGTGAGGACAACCGATTGTATCCGACTACAAAACTACAGAATCTCTTTGTAAAATATGAGACTAATCCATTAAATAGTTCATTTGCAAATTACTATCATTTGTCCTTTACATTCTGTATGATTCTCCCTGTTTACAATTCTTTTCTGTTTTCTCTTCTATTCTCTTCAACTTGATTTTTTTAGCCTTCTGCTGCCATGTTTCTCACTTCACTTATGTCGACAGACATAAGTAGCATACACCACACTACTACTACTGTGGTGTGTGCTACTTATATTGATATAAGTAGTATACGTCGCGAGTTAAAACGTAATATCTGGCAGCAGAAGATGAGGTGAAGATCAAGAAAGGAAGAGCGAGAGCACAATGGAATTTGTAAGAAAACGCATGTACAATGGAATGGGAGACAATCGATTAGTGTTTGCAACGGAAACAGTCCAGTTTGATATGATGCATTAATATTTTGCAAATTGACGATTGACTTTATGGTATTCAGATTTTATTAAGATAGTCTGTAATTTTGTGCTGAATACTTTCGATTGTTCCCACTCACTACACTACTGCTACCTCTACCTCCCACTATAGTACTAGTCACTACCAGTTTGTGTAAATATCTCCGTCTTACATGTGGTTTGTTACTGAGTGAGGACTAAGTAACATAGATGGGATCCTCCGGAAAGCATCAATTTCTAAATATTGATGTATCATAGTGATAAGTAAGAAGTCTCAATTTATTGCTTTTATTGTCGACCGTTTCTGATAAACTCAACTATCTATATCTACCATGAAAATAGACTAAAGTATCAATAAACCGATTATTCATTCCAACGTAAAACAAAACCACAAATGAATACAAGTGTTTTTGTTTCATTAAGAAAATCCAATTTAAAACAATATTGTTTATTTACATACAAAAAAACAAAAACATAGACAAATTGGAGGGAATAATGATTAACATAACTCTTGAGCATACTTCTTTGTAAATAAACATGGATATTCTTTTGGCGAGACTATAATTTATGGACAAACCAATCAGGTATAAGATAACAGGTCTCGGAATTCGGCGCGAAATTCACCCATCCATTTGACTAAATTGAGTTTTGGCATTATAGCTAATGTCAGTTCGTGATGAAAACCCTAAATCTAATTCCTAACCCTAACCATCAACTGTAAATCATAATTCTAATTCCTCACATTGGTTTATAACCTTCATTTGGTCCTAGTTATCAGGTGGGCAATCTTAAGGTCAGTTTAGCGTCTCTCAAAAGTCGTCCATAAATTATAGTCTCACCATTCTTTTTATAAATTATCAGATCTTTTAATTTATTTTGAAGAGCTGAAAACAAAGAAGTCTTCGAAGATTTGGATGAATTTGATGAGAACAATTATTTAACATTGAAATTTTTATCCTTTAACAATCAAACATTAGTAAACAATAATATTTAAAATAATAAATTCCTTTTATAAATTTCGATGGAGTTTATAGCAGCTTACGTGGAACTGAGTTTGTTCACATTTAATTTGGTTAAATTGTTTTGTTAATTTATTTAACGGCTAGAGTCATTCATACAATAACATTTTATCTTATATCATTGTACCTTTACTATTGTTGCACTTGTCTGAACATGTATACTTGAGCATTGCTTACTGCCTATGCATATATTCATTCTGCTAACCTTACTGTTAGTCACTTAATTGATTCAACGATTCATTCATTTCCCTTTGTATATATATATATATATATATATATATATATATATATATATATATATATATATATATATATATATATATATATATATATATATATATATATATATATATATATGTACATTTTAGTCCTCTTCATTGACTCGCTCGCACACTCGCTCATTCTACTTGCTTGCTCACTCGCTTGCCTGCTAGCTTTTCGGCACTACTCTTTCATTCTTGCTTAGCGTACCTGTAATTTTGATTATCTGTTCGTGGTGCAATAATAAACTTAATCAACACTTCGTATTCACCTTCTGATTAATACACCGCTGGAGCGTTATCTAGTGATGATTATCAGGAGGAACTGTATACGAAATTTAAGGATTATATAGAATACCGACCACCACAAGTTGATCTGAAAAATATATTATGTCGTGTAAATACATTGGATTTTTAAACATCTACGATAAAAAATAGGGAATTGATATAAACAATATCATTCACTAAGTAATAGATAGCATTATATAATTGCTATTTGTCAATATGGAGATTACATCTATTGATTAAATGAGTAAAAGAAAAATATTCTAAAAAAACTATAATAACATAATGGGTAAACATTATTTTCTTTAGATTGTATTACTGGAAAGTTAAAAGTAGAGTAGTTTTATTAATAAGTTTATAAACAGAATACTCAAATAGATAAGTTTGAATAATTCAGAATTCTAGTAGACAAGTGGTTTGTTTTTTCTAAAATAGATAGACCAATTTGATACATACAACTATAGTATATTTTGTAACCTCTAAAGTACATTAATTTTAATACAGTCAATATTCATTCATCCTATATGAACTGAAGTATACTCATTAATGTGATGTCTTTAGGAGATAATAAAATCTATATTAACATATAACTATTCTCTTCTTTTAATTAAAATTTATGATGAAATCTTAGAGAAAAGATTACTTAACTCTATGGTATAATGAACTATTAAGTCGACCGTTACATATGGTATTAAAAGTTGAATAAGAAATTTCTTGACAATAGATGTATACTAAACAAACCAACTCAGAAGATTACATGAGTAAATGTTATAACTTGTGACCTGTGCGCCCTGTGAATGTATAACGTAACGATACCGCCAATTAGAGAACAGTGAATTATCGATCAGACGCATATAACACGTACGAGCAGACTAGAGTTCAGATTGGTCCTCCTTCCTGCCTAGCCCAGCCAGTTAAGTTCAGAACACTAATATCAGCCTCTGTGATATGAATCATTTATTTTAAACATATGGGGTTTATATACCCATCAAACAGACCACACTGTACCATGAAATATGAAACAACATTTGTACAAGAATTAGTTAAATGTAGCTGTGAATGAGGGAGGTAGTAATTAATAGACAGGGCATAATTCAAAAATGGTAGATCGTATAATAATAGTTCATAGATCAAAATAAAACTCATCATAAGAGGGATATGAATATGAACAGTTTAGTTATTTAACAATTATACGCTAAAATATACGCATAGTATTGGTCCATAAATGGATCCAAAAGTTACCATTCATTATGTTTATCATGGCATAACAGTAAAATACAAAGATTATAGAAAGTATAGATTGTCTGTAATATGGATTGATGTGATCTTTAATCGTTGTACTGAATAAACTGATATGTTAATCAATCGTTGTATGATTTATTGTATAACCTAATAAATATTACTGTCATGCATACTACCTACAAGCAATTACATGTATGTTGAAACGAATATAAACAAAATAAGCTTAACAATTAAACATGTGAATCAGTATAAAATAGTTAAATAAGAATAAAACATTACACTTAATCGTCTTATGAATGTAAAACTTAACATCAGTCGAATCGAGAATATGTTTGTGTAGGTGTATATTTTCTAGGTGAATTATATGAGATTATTACAAACAGAAATATGGATTAATTAACATTCTATTTAAAGAAAATTATTAATGACAGGTTAGGTACACTATTCAACTTACAATTGACATCGTGGTTTACAATCAATTATAAACTTATCAGTCAAAATAATCGAAATAAGAGGAAATAAATCTGTTAAAATGTATTTACCAATTTACCTGCTCATGTGGAGCCAGGTATATAGGTCGTTTTATGCTTACTTTATTCATAAGAATTCAAGAACATTATCCGTCGTGGCCAAGAAGAGGAGTGAAATGACTTAATAAGAAGTTCAATAGCCGAACACCTTGTGAACATAGATCACTTGATCAAGACAGAGTCTGCGTTCAAATTCATCAACAAGGTAAGTAGAAGTCTTTCAAAGACAATTAGATTGCATCTTCTTAGCATAGCTGAAGCAATAGACATACATCTGGAAAAACCAGAATTGTCTGTCCAGAATGTGATGCATGTCACTGTTTGCTTGTTTTTATTATTCCCAATTATCCATAGAAATACAAACTAGTTCTATAATAAAAGTTTATCTTATCTTATCTGACATGATCTTAATCTTCAATCTTATAAATTAGTTGTGTGGGTGTGTTTTTTTTGTTGTTGAAAAAATACTCTACACCAATTTTTAATCGTTTGAATGTTTTATTGTTCTGAATAAATTTTATTTTACCTAGTTTAATGTAAAACAATGTGATTCATTATTCATAATTGTTAGTATTTACATAGTTGTTATAGGTTTTCAATTCAAAATTGCACTTATCATTAATTCATATTTGATTCTTATTATTGTTCTTTTGTATAATTTTATATAAAAGAAAATGGCAACTTGGAGTTGTTGGCTCTTATTTGTATAGAGTTACGATCGGTTGGCACTCAGAAGTTAACTCAAGTTGATGGTTGTACATTCACTATGATGAAATAAGGAAGTGGAGTGAGTTACAGAAACAGAAGTATGATATGCATTAATTACTTTTTAAATCTTCTTAGACTTTTTTATGAACTGTCTTTAGTGATGCTTATGTTATTTAAACTCGTTAGTGAATTATTGTCAACGCTTAGTGTTGCTTTTGAAATAGAGTTTGGAATTAGTGGAAATTATTGTGTTATTGTTTCATGTATCGATATATTGCCTTATTAATAAGGTGACAGCATATCTGAAAAATTATTTTCAAGTTTGTGTAAAAGTACTACCTCATCATAACTTCTCATTGATGCATATACACAACTCTACGAAAGATTTTTACGTCTCGCAGAAGTACCGTTGCTGAATGGCTATTCATTTGCAGAAATAATCATCTGCTAAGTTTCAACCTCACTTGACTTGTTATGAATCGTTAAAAGCAACCTGTCTGTCTCCTCCATACTCGATATAATTTAATTCTAGTACTCATTAGCATTCCACTAGAACTTTAGAAGCTCATCTCAAAGATAGTCACAAGTATGTACTTGATAAAGACTAACTGAGATTTGTTAGTATATACTGGAAAGTTAACGAAACTTAATATATGAATCACTGGATTCAAATTTAACGGCCCAAAGTTGACATAACTCTATACCTCTGTCGTCCCAAGGAATAATAGTCACAAAACAAAGTAAAACAACTGTTCAATACTTTCTAGTATTCAATAGTCTTCCAACTGATATCAGTCGATTACGAAAATCCATCTTTAAATATACAAATCAATGCAAAGAATGAATGCATTATAGGTGGTCACTTTAAAAAGTTATATATTTTTACAACTATGCACGTCAGAGAATATATTTATTAACCTCTTAGTAGTAACCAATATCATATTTGCCAAATCCTTGGTGTTAGTTTAATTCTGTCGATCAGGTTGGATGTGTCCACTAGTTAAAGTGACTCATCGTTCCTTATATCGTGCTTAAATGCTAGGTGGCACTCAGCAAGAAATTCTGGACCCAAGCTTTAGGCTAGTTGGCATTCATCAACAAGACTTACATGCAATTTTGAGGCGTTGGATTTGAACACTCACCACCAAACTATATAGTCTGAGAAGATACTGTTGAGTAGTTCTGTTGGGAAAGACCTAGTTGATTAGATAATTCTCGGTCGGTGAAGAATACAAATTAATTGAGGTTGAAACTGTACCACTGAACAGTGACTGAACGATTTGAATGATTAGGGTTTCCCTGGTCCGATCACTGGTGGGATAATCTATGTTCACTTTTGGTAACCCAGTACTAGGGCGAAGCAAATATCCTATCCCACATATTTTTAAATGGTACCCCAACTGAGATAAATTTGTGATGGATTCAACTTAAAAGTTAAGTTAATCTCCACAAAACTTTTAACTAAATTATAATGCATGTTTCATTGAAATCATGAACCTATCAACGTAAATAGCCAGTCAGCCAGCTACAACGTAGGACCAGGTACATATATGCATCGGTCCAAGTTCCATTACTTCATTTGCAAAACAAGATGAACACCCAATTCATAAAAGTATTTAGTTCAATGGAAGTAATATATAAAAGAAAGATTGTGTATAAGGCATATTTAGTCTCACAGTTTAAGGGAAAACAGAGAGTGTATACACGGACACCATTGTGATCGATTCTGAGTCATATCACACAGTCTCCAACCATTGGTTACGATAGTCACGCGAACCCCAACTAAGTAGTCTACATCTACCAACGTGGCTCATACCAGAAGTTAGTGACTTCAAGCATTGATGCCACGTATTGGTTTGGTCACCCCTGGCTTTCTCCCAACCATCGCCAAGACTAGTTAGCATTGTGCGTCGTGGTTAACAGTGTTCAGGCATACGTAACACGTGGCCCAACAATCTCAGTCGATGAAGATTCACAACCTCATCGACTGATTTACCATCATTCCCTAATACCCTGCGTCTAACCTCACTATTACTTACCTGGTGATCCCAGCAGATGTGAGCAATATTTCTAAGACATCTGCGATCAAATACTAGTAGCTTACGAGTATCTTCTTCTCTTAATGGCCATGTTTCGCAGCTGTAAATAGAACACAACAAACTGTTGCATAGTATATTCGTCCCTTAATTGATAGACGGATATCTCGTTCCCGCCATATGTGATGCAAGTCGGCAAAAGCCAAACGAGCTTTTCGAATCCGTGCAGAGATTTCGTCAGACATCAACATATTAAGGCTAATCAGATTTCCAAGATAAGTGAAGGTGTCAACGCAACCGACTACTTGACTCCTTATCCATAATTTAGGTGATGACCTAGGCCAGTTCTGAAGCAAAAATTTACATTTAGAGGGAGAGAAACGCATCCCAAATCAACGTAAATAACAAATAGATTAATAATCGTCGAAATATAATATATTTTATCAGTGGATATCATTCAACTATATTCTAATCATTTAAATAATCAGTCAATTAACACATTATATATATATATATATATATATATATATATATATATATATATATATATATATATATCCAAAGTATTTGTTAATTATTCTATTATCAATTTTTAAAACTACCCTTGATCATTGAATGAACTGGATTCCCACTAAAAAATTATCACATATATAGACGACTTTTTCTTTCTTTAAAGAAAATATACAAAATTAAAAAGGTTCACTTCAGCTACAATAGAAAAATACAAATTTTTAAAACAAAACAACTTTCCATAGATCTGTCATCAATAAACGGATAAACAGAGTAAAGGGAAAAAACATTTTCCCCTCAATATTATTCTATGTTTCTATTTGTTTTTGTCATATTGTCTCTGAGTCAAATATCAGAAGAAGAAGAAGAAAAGAATACACCATTTCCAAATCAATAATATCAGCTGATCAATTTGATATTACTTTTTTATTCACTTATTTATTTGAGAAAAAAATGAAGGAAAGAAAGAAAGAAAAAATTCAATAATCTAAACTAGATTGATTTAAAATGTTACTTTCAATTGACAATAATTTATACTATGATATGTGAACTCCGCCTGTAGCTCTTATAGGGTTGCCGCCGGTCCCAAGCCCGGGTAAAGGAGGAGGGTTGGGCATGGGGTTAGCGTCCCCATCCCGTAGAAAGCTAACTCGCTAAAAAAACGCTTATCAGAAAAAATAATCCAAACCATTTTAACTCTGCCCTGGAAGTTAGAAGGTCTTCATTTAGAAGAATTATGACGCTTCATGGTGAAAGCCGAGTTCCTTCGGAAGCCACGAGGCCGATGCCCCTTCTAACAACCAGAGCAAAAATTTTTATAGGTACATGGAACGTTCGAACAATGTGGGAAACCGGGAAGACTAGTCAAATATCAATGGAAATGAGGAGATACAACATAGCAGTACTGGGAATCAGCGAAACCCACTGGACCCAAGCTGGACAGAAAAGGCTAGATACGGGAGAGATGCTGCTATACTCCGGTCACGAAGAGGACAATGCTCCACACACTCAGGGAGTCGCTCTTATGCTGTCCAAAGTAGCACGAAATGCACTTGTAGGATGGGAATCTCACGGATCCAGAATCATCAAAGCATCATTCAAAACAAAGAAGGAGGGGATCTTAATGAATATTATCCAATGTTATGCACCCACCAATGATAACAACGACGACATTAAAGATCAATTCTACGAGCGGCTGCAGTCAGTGATAGAGAAATGCCCAAGAAAGGACCTCACCATTCTGATGGGAGATCTAAATGCCAAAGTCGGAATAGACAACACTGGATATGAAGATATTATGGGACGACATGGACTGGGAGAAAGAAACGAAAATGGAGAAAGATTTGCAAATCTATGTGCATTCAACAAATTGGTCATAGGAGGCACAATATTTCCACACAAGCGTATGCACAAGGCTACATGGATCTCACCGGACCACACTACAGAGAACCAAATAGATCATATTTGCATCAACAAAAAATTCCGAAGGACAATGGAAGATGTGAGAACCATGAGAGGTGCTGATGTAGCTTCAGATCACAACCTAGTTGTAGCCAATTTAAAACTGAAGCTAAAAAAGAACTGGACAAGTGGACAAACAGCAACACAAAGGTTCAATACAGCCTTCCTTCGAGATACTGTCAAACTCAATGAATTCAAGATAGCTCTCAACAACAGGTTCCAAGCCTTACAAGATCTACTGAAAGAAGAAGAAACTACTATGGAGGACAACTGGAAAGGCATCAAGGAAGCATTAACTTCAACGTGTCAAGAGGTTCTCGGTCTAAAGAAATACCATCATAAGGAATGGATCTCTACAGAAACACTGGACAAGATCAAAGAAAGGAAGAACAAGAAGGCAGTAATAAACAACAGCCGAACACGAGCAGAGAAAGTCCAAGCACAAGCTGAATACATAGAAGCAAACAAACAAGTGAAGAGGAGCATTAGAGCCGACAAGAAGAAATACGTTGAAGAACTAGCAACGACGGCAGAAAAAGCTGCTAGAGAAGGAAATATGAAACAGCTTTACGATACAACGAAGAAACTAGCAGGGAAATACAGTAAACCAGAGAGGCTGGTCAAAGACAAAGAAGGCAGGCCAATCATCGAAATTCAAAAACAGCGTAACAGATGGGTAGAATACTTCGAGGAACTCCTGAATAGGCCGGCTCCAATGAATCCACCGGACATCGAAGCAGCACACATAGATCTTCCTATAGATGTCAATCCACCAACTACGGAAGAAATTAGAATGGCCGTCAGACAAATCAAGAACGGGAAAGCAGCAGGACCCGACAACATACCAGCTGAAGCACTGAAATCAGACATCGAAACAACCACAAGCATGCTTTATCTTCTATTCAAAAAGATTTGGGAGGAGGAACAAGTGCCGATGGACTGGAAAGAAGGACACCTCGTCAAGATTCCAAAGAAAGGAGATCTGAGCAAATGTGAAAACTACAGAGGCATAACACTACTGTCAATACCAGGGAAAGTCTTCAATAGATTGTTGCTGAACCGGATGAAGGATGCAGTCAACTCCCAACTTCGAGATCAACAAGCTGGATTCCGTAAGGATCGGTCGTGCACAGACCAAATTGCAACACTACGGATCATCGTCGAACAATCAGTTGAGTGCAACTCATCACTATACATCAACTTCATTGATTATGAAAAGGCATTCGACAGTGTAGATAGGAGGACGTTATGGAAACTTCTTCGACACTACGGAGTTCCTGAGAAGATTGTCAATATTATCCGGAACTCATACGACGGACTACAGTGCAAAGTAGTGCATGGAGGACAGCTGACAGATGCATTCCAAGTACGGACCGGAGTCAGACAAGGCTGTTTACTCTCTCCCTTCCTCTTTCTTCTGGTGGTCGACTGGATTATGAAAACCTCAACATCTGAAAGAAAACACGGAATACAATGGACAGCTCAGAACCAATTAGACGATTTGGACTTCGCAGATGACCTAGCCCTCCTATCACGTACACACGAACAGATGCAGATGAAGACAGCCAGTGTAGCAGCAGTCACTGCATCAGTAGGCCTCAGCATACACAAAGGGAAAACCAAGGTCCTCAAATTCAAAGCGGAAAACAGCAATCCAATCACACTTGATGGCGAAACTCTGGAAGATATAGAGTCCTTCACATACCTGGGAAGCATCATCGATGAACAAGGAGGATCCGATGCAGACGTAAAGGCGAGGATCGGCAAAGCAAGGGTCGCATTCCTACAATTGAAGAACATATGGAACTCAAAACAACTTTCAACCAATATCAAAGTGAGAATCTTCAATACGAACGTCAAGGCAGTTCTACTGTATGGAGCTGAAACTTGGAGAACTACAACAACCACAATCAAGAAAGTACAAGTATTTATAAATAGCTGTCTTCGCAAGATACTCAACATCCATTGGCCGGATACCATCAGCAATAGCCTTCTGTGGGAGAGAACAAACCAACTTCCAGCTGAAGAAGAAATTAGGAAAAGACGATGGAAATGGATAGAACATACATTACGCAAATCGTCAAACTGCATCACGAAGCAAGCCCTAACTTGGAATCCTGAAGGGAAGCGAAAAAGAGGAAGGCCAAAGAACACATTGCGTCGGATAATAGAAGCAGATATGAAAAGGATGAATTACAACTGGACGGAGCTAGAAAGGATTGCCCAGGACAGGGTTGGATGGAGAATGCTTGTGAGCGGCCTATGCTCCTTCACGAGGAGTAACAGGCGTAAGTAAGTAAGTAAGTATGTGAATTCATTAATATACTAGAATGTATTGTGGGTATATGAATATGTACACATAAATAGAGCAAGTTGAATTTATTATTATGAAATATTTCAAGCTACATAATAGTCTGACTATTATTATTACTAATCCCTAGTAATACAATAGCACATTGATATAGAGAGAAACTATGAACAATGAATACTTTTATCAGAAGGGGTTTTGTGGAGATTATAATAATTTCAATAGTTCAGATCATGATTCAATTGAAGCTAGACAAACATGGAAAACCTGAAAGCACTGGATGGCTGTTTCGTCCAATTGTGGGACTCCTTAGCTGTGCGCATCCACAACCTCGCCCCCAAATGCCCTGGTACGGCCGAGAGTCCGCTCTCCCTCTCCAAATGCTCTCACATGGCCACGCGTATATAGCCTCTGCCAGGAAGTCCTACTCACTGCTTTCTCTTGGCGGGGGTGTTGTGTATGAAATTGAGAGGACAAAAAGCGAACGTCCGTAGCTTTAACCGGATTCCAAACCAATGGTGCACATGGGCTCCAGTATCCTGAGGAACAAATGACGTATGAACCAATTGTTGGTCACTGGCTTCCATGCGACTGCATCTCCTTACGATGCTTCACCGCCTTGTGGACCAGACCTTCAGGTCGAAGGCTCGGGGTGTGGCCCCCTAAGAAAACCATCTGTTTCGGTATGAGTACCCGGGCAGTATCATAGCCCTAACACATATCGAATGAGATTTGCGTGGCGCATATGTATTTGGTGCCTCCTTGTACCAATATCTATGTGTTAAAAATAATAAAATAAAATAAATAAACCTCGCCTCGTGAGATTCGGACCCAGAACCTATCAGTCTTTCACGTGAGTGCATCACCACTAAACTAGAATATTTCTATAGAAATATGTTTCTACTGATGAAAATAGTCAGTCGTTGTATAGATAGTTCAATGGCACCATCTTATACTATGAAGCTTAATGGTATGAGTTTAAATCGTATAGCGAACATTGATTCCTTTAAGATCCCAGATACGTTTTATTGATGAGTGCTAACTAGTTTCAGAGTTTCATGTTGATTACCTCGAACCACTTAATGATAATTATGTAAGTTTGAGTTAAGACAGTTTACTTCTATTGACTATTTCAAAAGAGGTTTTTATCCAGAATTAACATCTTTTGAAAGGTTGTTGAAGCTTAATAGAAGTTGATATTTATTTCTATACAATATATTGTTTTGTAATGGTGTCCCTCTTCAATGACTCTAGATGTGACAAAAATCAGACATTCAGTTCTTCTAGTAAGCGTGATACGTTAATACCACTCGTCACATTTTTAATTGCGGTCAATTTATGATGAACCATGATTTTTTTTCCTAATAACTACATTGAATTACAAATTTGATTCAATTCAACGTTCCATTACCATAATCTATCACTAAGTAAACAAAAAATGTTGTACAGATCTCAGTATAGTAGTATGGTAACTTCTTTGACTATGTTACACTGATATTGCCCGGTAGAGTATCAATCAGCGTAAAACTTAAGTTCAGGGATTTCTGTTAATTGCATCTAACGAACTTAGATAAGGATATACTTACTTGATTCTATTAACTGATCGAACACGTACGTAATTGGAGTAACATTTTCTTAAAAGATAATGTTATCACACCAATTCTTCTAAGGTTGTTGAAAAAAACATATCGGAAAAAATCCTAACCAGATAGTGATTATTTCTATTTCTATTGTTATCATTATATTAAGTAAGAAATGATATCATTTGAACTCACTATACACTTTCTCTTATCTTTGCTATGCTCAAACATTGAATAGTTATTAATTCTTCAGTAACATTCGGGGATAAACAGTTTTTTTTAAATGTCTAATATCATTTTACTTTAGCTGTTTAGATTAGTTGATGTTAATTATAATCAAGTACTTTATATGCTCTGCTCGTTACAAAAGATATGTACAAAAGTATGAATAATATTGATCTACGGAAACAAGCAGTCATATATGTGCACATATCAAACATATTTTTTATGTGTATATAAGTGTGGTTAATTATTTTGTGTTGATGATATGTGTAACTATGACATCAAATAGGAAGGCATGTCAGATTACACTAATAACGACATTGTTATTTCATGAGATAGAACAGTCTGCATCAGAATCCATAATATCCACTTACAAATATGCACATGTGTGCATATTTGGAGACTTAAATGTTTATATTTTGTAATGATCACAGTATAGTTATTATTCGTTACTAAGCAAAATATTGTCACGAAATAACTATGAAATTCGATAGTGATAAGTAAATATTAATTTCACAACGAGAATGACATTATTGAAATCACTGAGTCGAAACCCGATAATATATGACTTCAACTGCAATCGACTACTATTAGTGATTAGGTTTATACTAGCTTCTTTTGAATCATCTATTCAGTTATCTTCTGACTGACTTGTAAAATCCGTTTGTTATAACCAGCCGTTAATTCAAGTTCACATCATATACAGAAAGAGTGTACACAGACAAATTTTTGAATAGTTATTTAGATCAAACTGAATTAGATCATTTTGACCATAGAATGATTAATATTCAGACACTCGGAGATGGACTTGTTGGAACATTAACAGTAATTAGTATATAATTTGAAGTACACAATATCACTAAAATAATTTAGTATAGATTGGCTTCAGGAGGAGTCGAATAATAAAGCAGTCAAACTAATTGGGAAAACAAAAGATCTGATAAAAACAAAGTTTAATTTCAGTATAGAAAAATGGTTGGAAATCAGATCAAACAAGGATATATTTTAAAGAAACTTTCAAAGTGTAGTATATTCAAAACAATGAGCGAATTTAAAGATCAAATGGTGGTTAGTAAAAAGAAGAGGAAACTCTTCAAGCTTATATTCTTATCTAGATAGGTATATTCAAGGGTGGTTGACCGATTAAATATCAACATAATGACTGTGAGCAATGGTAATTAGTTTTAGCAGATTGGATGCACATTACAACGTTGATACGTTAGGCTAAATAATTGTCTGAATCTATCAAAGAGGCTAAAGCTAGAATAATAACAGTTGGCAAATATATTATTGATAAAGATAGAACAGTTTTCTAATCTCAAACTGGACAACTTAGTTGGAGAGCTAAATAGTTTGAGGAACCAGTCTACAGTAAATTTCTAGTTTTTTGATATTCAATTACAGCCTAATTGGGAGACCAACATCTAAACCTCATCTTTTAGCTAAGTTTGAAAAGCTGTGATGCATCTAAAAACAGCAGAAGTAGACCAATATGTCCTATAACCTTAGTGAGATATTAGTCAAACATCCGAAGCCGGATAAAATCTCTTTTAATTCATGTCTGTTGCTGATTAGCCATGTTTATGAAACGAGAGAAAAAGCCTCTTTAATAACTATAAAAGAATCATTTTAGTTTATGCATACAAAATAAAAAGTATGATGAAAACCTAGAATGGCCATTTTTAGATATTTTGAAACTGCTGTCCCAGTTATCACTAAACCAGCTGTTTTAGAACCAGGATTTATGAAATGAATAATTTGGTAATAGAAAATGAAGTAGTTATATGTGTCAACCATTTCGCTTATCGTAGGAGTTTCATTAATTTTGATGAAATCGGTGGATAAAAAATGTTGACACCAATGAAAATCATTTATGACCGTGAAATGTGACTTTTTGAAGATAATAAATAAGCTCGGATTGTACGTATTTATCTATAGGTATCTTTAGTGCATTGTGGGTATGTAATGGAACAGTTAACATCAGTGGCAGACAATTTGATGAAGCTGTGAAGCTTTAACGAATAATATGGTTGAAATATATCCTAAGCACATACTAGCTGTAGCCTCCCTAGAGTATTGTTACTTAAGATAAGAACAAGCCAAAATATGTCTAGAAGATGTCAAACCACTTCATTTTTTTCAAAATTGTGAAGTGGTTGGCTGTTGGTTATGTACTATGAATTAAGATTATTCTATTGTTTGATCCCGGGATATACATCCTGAAATCTGTTTGGAACTACCTTGTATTTTCATTTTACAATTTAAACATTATATTATTTCACTTGTTTCATTCTCTGTATCAACTCATTTATTTTGTTCTCTTTTATGAGTTTTCACTCTTCTACCATTATTGGTATCAGTTTTTCAGTTATTTCCCTTTCTTAATATTAACTGTTTTTCGTTGTTCTGATGTAAAATATGTTAACTAGAAGGAATACAGACAAATAATCAATTTCGTCATTTTTTAAAAAGTCCTTCTATCAAGAACTTTATTCTTCACCAGTGTTCTTTTTAATCCTTAGAAATATTCATCCTTATATTAGTTCATGGTCTCATTTAGAAGCCAATGCATAAATAGGTGTATTTATATTTGGATTATTATAGTTTCAGAATGAACTTTATAAAGGCTATAACTAGTATTCATCAAGTTATAACAGCTCACGTGAAATTGAGTATGTTCACAATTAATTCGGTTAAGTCATTTTGTTAACTTATTAACGAACTGAGTCATCCGTACAGCAACAACTTATTCATATCATCATTGTATCTTGATTATTGTTGCGAATGTATGAACATGTATGCTTGAGTATTGCTTACTGCCCACGCATTTATTCATGCTGCTAGTCTTACTACTAACCGCTCAATTGATTCGATGATTCATTTATTTCACTATGTATATATATGTCCATGTTATTCATGTTCATTGTTCTCGCTCGCTTAATTGTACTTGCTTACTCGTATTCATATTCGCTGACTCACTCGCTCGCTTGCCTGTTTGCCTTTCGGCACAACTCTTCTATGCTTGTTTAACGCATCTGTAATTTTGGATATCTGTGTTTGATCCCGTAATGAACGTAATCAACGCTTCGTATTCGCCTTCTGATTAATATACCGTTGGGGCGTTGTATATGACGGTTATCAAGACGAACTGTATAGGAAGTTTAAGGATTATATGAAATACCGAACACCACAAAGTTCTCATTAAATTTTAACTATCTTATGTATCAGAAATTTCAAATTAGATAAACTATAATGTATGAAGATGAAAAGACTTCGGCATCATTATACTGTCTTTTACTCTCCATACTATTATATCTTATTATTCAGCTTCTATTCTTTGTCATAAATAGAAAATCTCAGTATGTTAGCTACAATTTCCTTTGATGCTGCTATGTATTATAATGATGGAGGAATAGATTTATAATTGAATAATCAATAAATATGATCATAATTTTTGAAGATCAAATTTATTCAATTAAAGCACATTATGATGGATTTATGCCTTTTTATATGTTCTGTTCTTTCTTGTAAAATATAAATCGATTTAAGTGTAATTTTTGATGATTGACAAGATAAAAAGTGAATTATCTTATGACGATTGTTTTGTCTAATTTCTTTTTATACTGATATTTGAAGAAAAGAAAACCAAAATCAGAATCAAACTAGAATTATTTGAACTAGTCATTATCTTCTGGTAAACACTAAATATTAGATATTTTATGGATTGTTGTTAGCAGTGGAATTCAGAAAATGTATTTAGACTTATTAGAAATCTATGAGCTGGATGTATCTTGATTCGTTCATATTAGGACTCAAACTCTGTATATTTCTTTTTAAGTACCAACTCTAGTTAGCTCCGATAGTTAATGAATTATCCAGTGGGTGTGATGTTTACATTACCATTACTATTATTGTTATCATCATTATTACTGAGGGTTATTCCTTGTTATTTTTGTATAAAACTGAATTTTGATCGGCATTTATCAGTGTATCTGCATTCTAGGTCCTACTGCTAGCCATAGTTTATCTATTCTAAAAACTTATAACAGAACGAATATATCGAGAAAATTTTTTACTAATATAATATGATATTACTAATAACCAAATTGTTGATATGTATTCATCTCAGTCCCACTTACAGAGAGGTTACTTATAGCACTGTCATATCAAATAATACAGCACCTAGTTCCAGGGTACACTTTTGTTCAATGCTATTCATTCAACAGACTGATTTCAAAATAGTTTAACTATATATATATATATATATATATATATATATATATATATATATATATATATATATAGTAATGTTAATAGATCAAGTAAATATTAACAATATTCTGCTTAGAAGAATAAATATTTAATTATGACTTAAATTATATGTGTATGACAACCTTTTTCATTTTGCTTTCATTTAGCTATCTCATCACAGTAATAAATTCAACAAAGAAAATCAAATAAATACACTTAGTAAACGCTTGGTAGTAGTGGTCTCGTGGAGATTAGTTTAATTTGTAATTTTCGTGCATCACAGAATAATTTCAGTTGATCCATACATTTTCATTATCTTTTGAATATAATCTGAATGATATATTTCGAGAATTGTATAGCTATCTTTTTTAATGAGACAATCAATCACTTGAAATTGTCTTAGACTATGTTTCATTTTCTGATTTACGTAAAATAAACTTTTGATATATGCAAAGATGGAGAGTGGTTAGCAATGGAGTCTAGGACTCGCGTTTTGTTCCATTTCGGACTCGTCAGCTAGATATACCCACATCTCAGAGTTTATGTTCACTCTGGAACTCAAACCCAGTACCGTTCGCTTTAAACTCCATCATGTTTGTGCAATGAGGTGAAGTTTAAATTCACTTGGTATTGTTTACTTGACTCTTCCCATTGATGTTTAGGACCGCAATTGATCAGTCTCTTATTGGCATATGTGCATACTGTGCGTATTGCCTCGATATCCATTCAAGTAAACAATACCAAGTGAATTTAAACTTATTTAAAAGGACAACAACAAACAAATTCATGTATATTGTTGTATAAAATAAAGTAAGCATAGAGAAATTCGATTAGTTTTAGGATTGACTTAAATCATACTAACAATAGGTAAAAAAATATAAAATATCCACGTTTCTGACATCGTGTTAGTTATTCATATAGAGGACTAGCATTCAGTCTTGGAGACATATATATCCCTATTAAGTAATTCTCTCATACCATCCATTAACATTAGATTATCATAGATTTTTGTGTATCGTGATATCCTTTTCTAAGCATATGAGATATTCTCTGAGAACTAAATAAAATTCAGTTATTTAAGCATACTTGAATTCCAGGAAACTGATTTGATCATAATATGTTTATCGTAAGGTAGAAAACTTCACAACTGGATATCGCTTACATAGTTTAAACGAAATTTCCAGAGTTAAATAAACAATTTAGATATATAAAACTCATTTACAAGTATACCATCCACGTTAACTTGAGAAGAAATGAAAGCAGCCAAGCCTGATATATATATATATATATATATATATATATATATAACTCCGCCTGAAGTCCCTCCGGGGCTACTGCCGATCTCAAGCCCGGATAAAGGAGGAGGGTTGGGCATGGGGTTAGCGTCTCCATCCCGTAGAAAACTAACTCGCTAAAAAAACGCTAATCAGAAAAATTATTCAAACCTTCTAAACTCTGCCCCGGGAGTCAGAAGGTCTTCATTTAGAAGAACTATGACGCCTCATGATGAAAGCCGAGTTCCTTCAGAAGTTACGAGGCCGATGCCCCTTCTGACAAACAGAGCAACCATTTATTTAGGTACATGGAATGTTCGTACAATGTGGGACGCCGGGAGAGCCTTCCAAATTGCTGCAGAAGTGAGGAGATACAACCTAGAGGTGTTTGGGATCAGTGAAACACACTGGACGCAAGTTGGACAACAACGAATAGCTTCAGGGGAGCTTCTGTTATACTCCGGCCATGAAGAAGAAAATGCTCCACATACACAAGGAGTTGCATTGATGCTGTCCAAACGAGCACAAAATGCACTTATAGGATGGGAATCTCATGGACCAAGGATGATCAAAGCCTCCTTCAAAACAAAGAAAGAAGGCATTTCAATGAAAATCATCCAATGCTATGCGCCTACCAACGACTACAATGAAGACGCTAAAGATCAATTCTACGATAGGCTGCAGTCAATCGTCGAGAAGTGCCCAACAAAGGACCTGACTATTCTGATGGGAGATTTCAATACCGAGGTTGGAGTGGACAACACTGGATATGAAGACGTCATGGGACGACACGAACTGGGAGAAAGAAACGAAAATGGTGAGAGATTTGCAAACCTATGTGCCTTCAATAAACTCGTCATAGGCGGAACTGTATTCTCACATAAACCCATTCACAAAGCCACATGGACTTCACCGGATCACACTACGCAAAACTAAATCGACCATATCTGCATCAACGAAAAGTTTAGGAGGACGATGGAGGACGTGAGAACCAAGAGAGGAGCTGATATAGCATCAGACCATCACTTGCTGGTCGCCAAGATGAAATTGAAACTCAAGAAGCACTGGACAATGGGGCGGACAACATCACAAATTTTCAATACGGCCTTTCTTTGGGACACTGACAAACTCAACAAATTCAAGATAGTCCTCAGCAATAAGTTCCAGGCCTTTCATGATCTACTCAATGGAGAAGGAACTACTGTGGAGAGCAACTGGAAGGGGATCAAAGAGGCAATCACTTCAACATGTCACGAGGTTCTGGGCCACAAGAAGCACCATCACAAGGAATGGATCACTGCTGATACACTGGATAAGATTCAAGAAAGGAGGAACAAGAAAGCAGCAATCAATACCAGCCGAACAACAGCAGAAAAAGTTAAGGCACAAGCTGAATACACAGAAGTAAACAAGCAAGTGAAGAGGAGCATCAGAACTGACAAAAGTAACTGTGTGGAAGATCTAGCAATGACGGCGGAAAAGGCTGCAAGAGAAGGAAACATGAGAGAACTATATGACATAACGAAGAAACTCTCTGGAAATCGCCGTAAACCAGAACGACCAGTGAAAAGGAAGGAAGACGAGGTAATCTCCAACATTGACGAACAACGAAACAGGTGGGTAGAACACTTCAAAGAACTCTTGAATCGACCAGCTCCACTGAACCCACCCAACATCGAAGCAGCACCCACGGACCTCCCAATCAATGTTGGCCCACCAACAATTGAAGAAATCAGCATGGTCATCAGACAAATCAAGAGTGGCAAAGCAGCGGGACCAGACAACATTCCAGCAGATGCACTGAAAGCAGACGTAGTGGCAACTGCAAGGATACTCCACATCATCTTCAATAAGATTTGGGATGAGGAACAAGTACCAACAGACTGAAAAGAAGGACTTCTGATCAAAATGCTGAAGAAAGGCGATCTCAGCAAGTATGATAACTACAGGGGCATCACTCTTCTCTCAATACCGGGAAAAGTCTTCAACAGGGTATTGTTAAACAGGATGAAGGACTGCGTAGACGCCCAACTTCGAGACCAACAGGCAGGATTCCGTAAGGATAGATCGTGTACAGACCAAATCGCAACTCTACGAATCGTTGTGGAACAATCAATTGAGTGGAATTCATCACTCTATATCAACTTCATTGACTACGAGAAAGCATTTGATAGCGTGAATAGGACAACACTATGGAAGCTTCTTCGATACTACGGCGTGCCTCAGAAGATAGTCAATGTCATACGGAATTCTATGATGGATTACACTGCAAAACTGTGCATGGAGGACAGTTGACAAACTCGATCGAAGTAAAGACTGGTGTCATGCAAGTTTGCTTACTCTCACCCTTCTTCTTTCTCCTGGTGATCGACTGGATCATGAAGACGTCAACATCTGAAGAGAAACAAGGGATACAATGGACATCTAGGATGCAGTTGGACGATCTGGACTTCGCAGATGATCTGGCCCTTCTATCCCAAACGCAACAACAAATGCAAGAGAAAAAGACCAGTGTAGCAGCAGCCTCAGCAGCAGTAGGTCTCAATATACACAAAGGGAAAAGCAAGGTTCTCCGATACAACACAGAACGCACCAATCCAATCACAATTGACGGAGAAGATTTGGAAGATGTAAAAACCTTTACATATTTGGGCGGCATCATTGATGAACAGGGTGGATCTGATGCAGATTTGAAGGCGCGGATCGGTAAAGCAAGAGCAGCATATTTACAACTGAAGAACATCTGGAACTCAAAGCAACTGTCAACCAACACAAAGGTCAGGATTTTCAATACAAATGTCAAGACAATTCTACTGTATGGGGCAGAAACCTGGAGAACTACGAAAGCCATCATCCAGAAAATACAGGTGTTTATTAACAGTTGTCTACGCAAAATACTTCGAATCCGTTGGCCGGACACTATTAGCAACAACGTACTGTGGGAGAGAACAAACCAGATCCCAGTGGAGGAAGAAATCAGGAAGAAGCGCTGGAAGTGGATAGGACACACATTGAGGAAAGCATCCAACTGCGTTACAAGACAAGCCCTCACATGGAATCCTGAAGGCCAAATGAAAAGAGGAAGACCAAAGAACACATTACGCCGGGAAATGGAGATAGACATGAGAGAAATAATCAAGAATTGGATGGAACTAGGAAAGAAGGCCTAGGACAGAGTGGGTTGGAGAATGCTGGTCGGCGGTCTATGGTCCATTGGGAGTAACAGGCGTAAGTAAGTAAGTAAGTAAGTAAGTAAGTAAGTAAGTAAGTAAGTAAGTAAGTAAGTAAGTAAGTAAGTAAGTAAGTAAGTAAAGTAAGTAAGTAAGTAAGTAAGTAAGTAAGTAAGTAAGTAAGTAAGTAGAGTAAGTAAGTGAGTAAGTAAGTAAGTGAAGTAAGTGAGTAAGTGAGTGAAGTAAGTAAGTAAGTGAGTAAGTGAAGTGAGTAAAGTAAGTGAAGTAAGTAAGTGAGTAAGTGGTGAGTAGTGAGTAAGTAAGTAAGTAAGTGAAGTAAGTGAGTGAGTAAGTGAGTGGTGAGTAAGTAAGTAAGTAAGTGAGTAAGTGAGTGAGTAAGTAAGTGAGTGGTAAGTGAGTGAGTAAGTAAGTAAGTAAGTGGTAAGTAAGTAAGTAAGTAAGTAAGTGAAGTAAGTAAGTAAGTAAGTAGTAAGTAAGTAAGTGAAGTAAGTAAGTAGTGAGTGAGTGAGTAAGTAAGGTGAGTAAGTAAGTGTAAGTGAGTGAGTGAGTAAGTAGGTGAGTAAGTGAGTGAGTGAGTAAAGTGAGTAAGTAAGTGAGTAAGTGAGTGAAGTGAGTGAGTAAGTGAAGTAAGTGAAGTGTAGTGAGTAAGTAAGTGAAGTGAGTGAGTAAGTAAGTAGTAAGTGAGTAAGTAAGTAAGTAAGTAAGTGAGTAAGTAAGTGAAGTAAGTGAGTAAGTGAGTAAGTAAGTGAGTAAGTAAGTAAGTGAGTAAGTAAGTGAGTAAGTAAGTAAGTGAGTAAGTAAGTAAGTGAGTAAGTAAGTGAGTAAGTGAGTGGTAAGTAAGTAAGTAAGTGAGTGAGTAAGTGAGTGAGTGAGTGAAGTGAGTGAAGTAAGTAAGTAAGTGAGTAGTGAGTGAGTAAGTGAGTGTAAGTGTAGTAAGTAAGTAATAAGTAAGTGAGTAAGTAAGTGAGTAGGTGAGTAAGTGAGTGAGTGAGTAAGTGAGTGAAGTGAGTAAGTGAGTGAGTAAGTGAGTGAGTAAGTGAAGTGAGTGAGTGGTAAGGTGAGTGAGTGAGTGGTGAGTGAGTGGTGAGTAAGTAAGTAAGTGAAGTGAGTGAGTGGTAGTAAGTAAGTGAGTGGTGAGTAAGTGAGTAAGTGAGTAAGTAAGTGAAGTAAGTAAGTAAGTAAGTGAGTAAGTGAGTGAGTGAAGTAAGAGTGAGTGAGTAAGTGAGTGAGTGAGTGAGTAGGTAAGTGAGTGAGTGAGTGAGGTGAGTGAGTGAGTGAGTGAGTGAGGTGAGTGAGTAAGGTGAGTAAGTGAGTGAGTGAGTGTGGTGAGTGAGTGAGTAAGTGAGTAAGTGGTGAGTGAGTAAGTGAGTGAGTAAGTGAGTGAGTAAGTGAAGTGAGGTAAGTGAGTGAGTGAGTAAGTAAGTGAGTGGGTGAGTGAGTGAGTGAGTGAGTGAGTGGTAAGTGAGTGAGTAAGTGAGTGGTGAGTAAGTGAGTGAGTGAAGTGAGTGTAAGTGAGTAAGTGAGTGAGTAAGGTGAGTGAGTGAGTAAGTAGTGGTGAGTGGTGAGGTGAGTGAGTGAGTAAGTGAGTGGGTGGAAGTGAGTGAGTGAGTAGGTGAGTGAGTGAGTGAGTGAGTGAGTGAGTGAGTGAGGTGAGTGGAAGTGGTGAGTGAGTGAGTGAGTGAGTGAGTGGTAAGGTGAGTAAGTGAGTGAGTGAGTGGTAAGTGAGTGAGTGGTAAGGTGAGTGGAGGTGAGTAGTGAGTAAGTGAGGTAGTAAGTAGTAAGTGAGTGAAGTGAGTAGTGAGTGAGTAAGTGAAGTGAGTGAGTGAGTGAGTGAAGTGAGAAGTGAGTGAGTGAGTGAGTGAGTGAAGTGGTAGTGAGTGAGTGTAAGTGGTAAGTGAGTGGTGAGGTGAGTAAGTGAGTGAGGTGAGGTGAGTAAGTGGAGTGAGTGAGGTGGTGAGTGAGTGAGTGGAGTGAGTGAGGTGAGTGGAGGTGAGGAGTGAGTGAAGGTGGTGAGTGAGTGAGTGAGTGAGTGAGTGGTGAGTGAGTGAGTGAGTGAGTGAGTGTAGTGAGTGAGTGAGTAAGTGAGTGGGTGAGTGAGTGGAGTGAGTAAGTGAGTAAGTGGTAAGTGAGTAAGTAAGTGGTAAGTAAGTAAGTAAGTAAGTAAGTAAGTAAGTAAGTAAGTAAGTAAGTAAGTAAGTAAGTAAGTAAGTAAGTAAGTAAGTAAGTAAGTAAGTAAGTAAGTAAGTAAGTAAGTAAGTCATTCAACTGTTACCCAATATAATGTTCAAAGTTAACTTATATTGATAAGTATGCCAGAAGTG
Organism: Schistosoma haematobium; assembly: GCF_000699445.3. Classification (NCBI taxonomy): domain Eukaryota; kingdom Metazoa; phylum Platyhelminthes; class Trematoda; order Strigeidida; family Schistosomatidae; genus Schistosoma; species Schistosoma haematobium. The sequence continues at coordinate 52,225 of NW_026137118.1, forward strand.
AGAAAATTAAATTGAACAACAAGGTATTAGAAATAAATTAGTTATTTAATCTCGTAAATTAATACTAAACATTGAAATAAGTTTTCTATTAATAAGTAATAGATTTTTATTTAAACAAGTGAAAACAAAGAAGGAAAATTCTTTGAATACTTTCTCGTTTAAACTTAATAAAAACAAGTTGACAAAATTCATTTGGTATCAGAAGGGGTTTTATGGAGATTGTAGTAATTTCAGTGGTTGAGATCATGAGTCAATTGAAGCTTAACCACCTTGCAAAACCTGGTAGCACTGGACAGCCGTTTCATCCTATTGTGGGACTCTAAATGTTAAGCGCTCGTGCATGAGACTGATAGGTCCTGGGTTCGAATCCCGCGAGGCGAGGTCGTGGTTACACACTGCTGAGGAGTCCCATGCTAGGACGAAACGGACGCTCAGTACTTCCAGGTTATGCATGGTGATCTAGCTTCAATTGACTCATGATTTCAACTATTGAAAATTCATTTATTTATTTAATTATTATTTTAGAGCACATATAACACAATGTTCGTCGGAATTTCAATTCATTTACCTTTAGATTAATTATAATAGTGTAACGAGATATATGTTAAATAAACTAAGATAAATCATACGGTTATTTATGCGGCACACATCATATTTATTAATTATTCAGTTATGTAAAATGCTTTTATTTTACTGAACTAATTAACAACTAAACAATGATCGTTGATAAATTTAAAAAAGTCTAATTATGTAATAGTATTAGAAGTTATACTACTCTGTTCATTAAATTCGCCAAATGATATCAGAAAAAACTTTGTTACAACTTCTTATGATGTATCGATTATATTCTTTATAACATTCTATGTGTTGCTATACTCTAGTCTTATAATCTTTTCTATAGTTTGGAATATTCCGAAAGGTCATTTGAAGTTTAATTCTTCAACTATCTCGTCTTTTCGCATTTTAATAGGTCAGTATATACTTTCTTATCAGTTGTCTGGACAGTACGTTAGTGTTCGTAAATCGTAGGGAACGGTATACTTTCATTATCCTAATCAACATAGGCGGTAAAAGATCTTTTTGGGCTAGTATTATTCCTAAAGTTTTCACGTCCTTTATTAAAGTCTTAATTCACTCAAAAACAGCTATTTTCTTTAATCTATTATCTCCACAAAGTATTCTGGGAATTTATTGGGAAATTCTTTAAGTTTGACCTAAACCTATATACGCCAGTTTGAATACTTATTAGAAAGAGTAGTAGTGCAATCAGACGATTAAATGTATACCATAAATGTTGTTTGGATAGTGGAATTATTTTAGCTTAGGTTTCCTTCCCATTTTTGTCTTTTTAGATCGTTTTCAGTCAATCTAAATTTAGGCTGAATCGAATGGAGGTGGGAGATAACTGGGTATAAACGACTATCCGTGAGGTGACACTAACAATTAGTTAGTATCTGGATTTCGTTATTTAGCTGATAGACCGGATTTTTACTGACCTGGAAGCTTATCAACACTAATTATTATCAGATAACTAAGAGTATTGTGGATTAAATGACGCTTGAAATGTGGACTGTCAGATTGCTACTGAAAGAGTTATGTCTTTCACAAAAACTGAAGGTCTTGTGTATGATCCTATGTGAGTCATTGAATAGGTGCAAATGAGTATTTGTAAAATGTGACTAAATAAATGTTCACTTCAACTTGGTTTTCGGAGGTTACCTAGGTGAAGTAAACTTATGAAAATAAAGATATCCTACAACTTCAATTTAGTGTGCAAATACTCCCTGACTAATGAATATTTAAGTTCACAATGTAAATATATCCAATTATTTATTACTGTTTCGCGAAACAGAGTATATAGGCATTTGAATTTAATAAAATCTTAGCTAGAACCAGGGAACTGGATGTAATCCCGTTTGACTGGTTTCTATCGCTGATCGTCGCAGTCTATAAGAAAGGACAAAAGTCCTCTTGTGACAGTCACAGAGGAACCGGCTTACCTAATATTATATTAGTTTCGATAATACTTTGACGTCTAACAATAGCTTGTTGAGACCAAACCCGAGGAACCAGGCTGGTTTCAAACCTGGAGGTGGCTGTATGGACCAAATACTCACCCTTCGGTAGATTCCAGGAAAATAAATGCTTCTCGACGTCTTACTATAGTTGTATTCTTTGACCTTAAGGCACCATCCGACGATGTCATTGAAAGGCGTACAGAAGTACACCAACCCTGCAAAGGCTCTCTACTCCAACACTACTGGTCTAATCGATAATCAAAATGGATGTACAATCAATATATGATGAGTATATTTTCGACTAGGGTTGTCGTGTTCTGGAGTGAATAAACCTTCACTTGAACCAGTCTTGGTGTTCATACTTCGCGTTGTCGGAATTGCAAAGGGTTCTTCATTTCTTCAAAATTGAGTAATAAGTGGTGCGGATATAACATCATCTTAAGCAACAATGCAAGCATGTTTGGGATGTAGTTTTCTTCCTCCAAACGTAAAATGTTACTTAAGTATCGACCATTTCACTTATCTTGGGAGTCTCATCAGCACTGATTATCTGGTATCTGACGAAATCACAGCACGGATTTAGAAAGTTTGATTGGCTTTTGTCCACTTGAGTTACTTGTGGCATAGGTGAAATATCCATCTTCAAACCAAAGTGCGAGTTTATATCACAGCAGTTCGCTCAGTTCAAGTCGATCGATGTTAAACATATAAAATATGAATGGAGGATATTCGTAGGTTATTAGTATTTAACCACAGGTGTCTTCGAAGCACTGCTCTTGTATTTTGGGACCACGGAGTGAGAAATGGCTGAGTTAGGAATAGGGCACTAGGTAAGACATATAAATAGATTTCAATTAATTAGTTATGTAATGAAAATTGTGGATTTTACGTTGTCTTACGACTTACAAAATATATTATCAGAGAAGCTGAGAGGCCATATAATATGGAGTAATATAAAAAAACACTATAAAGTGTTATGTTATAATTTGTTAATTATAAAAACTCTTTATTGAATACTCTGAAAGGATGTTATTTTGATTAGCTGGAAACTAGTTCCAAACTGTTATCTGAAATATATTTGATTACCAATCCGATACACTACGCAATATATATGGATAAGAATAATGGTTATTAGCATCTCGTCGCTGAATAAATTTTGTTCCTTTTTTTAAAAAAAAAAATTAATCTTTAGTATAGACTACAAAGTGTATTTCGTTTTTGCGTCTTTTTACCGACAAAATAAACTTGATTTTTGCTCTTTACTTTTTCTTCTCACTACAAAAGAGAACTAGTAAGTAACAACAATGAATTTTTTTGCATCTTAAGATTCGAAAAATGTGGAATATAACAAATAATTCTTTTTTTTTTAAAACAGCAACATTATTCACGTTTATGTTATAAGTCAAAGATACAACATAATACAATTGAGAGATGAGACACTTATGTAAGAAAAGGGGGAGGGTTTGCCTTTTACAAAAAGAAGAAGATAACATCATACACTTGTCTTTCAGACTATTGATTCAACTGTTACCATTTGGAAACTAGAAATTTATTTGAATTTATGAAACTGAAGTTTGTGATTGAATTTTTGTATGGTACATACTTAGCTATTCAAAGAAAAATCCATTTCAGTAACTTATGCCAGTGAATTAAATATCGAAACACTTTACTTATCAATAGTAAATATTTTGTTTTTGATTAGCAAGTTGTTGTATTGAAAATATTAACTACGACCATTGTCATGTATATATATATATACTTCTGATTGAGTTTCATTAATGAAGATCAACTGTAGTCACTATTATAAGGGCTCAAGAATCACATGAACTATGTTTTAATTCTAGTTATCAAGAAACAATGAGTAGGAAAATCACATTGGAAGTAACAGTTTCAGATAAACCTAGTTGGCAGATTGAAATTTAAACATCATCAAACTCCATAATCTTCCGTCATTCATTTCCAACTCCTTGAAAAACAAAATTATTTTCTATCGTTTTGTTACATGCCATCTGAGTTTTCCTAAATTAAAAACTTATTAATGACAATGTGGCATTAAACAGACTAATCTTAGTGTTTGCATTCATATATGGTTTGCAATAATAACAATGATAGTAATGATAATATTATTGATAATAAAGATAAATTCGAGTTAAAAGTGAACAGATAGATATCCATTTATGAGAATAGTACAGAATTAAAATTAGATAGTGGTTGGAGGTAGTCGACAGTAAACCCTGGGCCCGTGTTTCGTGCTACTTGTCACTCTTCAGCAAGATGTACCTATAATCTTGAAGGAACTGATGCCCCCTGGCGGATTCGATCCCATGTCAACCAGCTTCACAGTCAGAGACGTTGCCACTGAGCTATCCAGGCCGCGACTGACCTCCTGTAGGACTGAGATGTAATCACAATTGATTGATCACTGGATGGTGATCAATGTCATGTGTGTCAAGTCGTTATTTTAGTGCAGATCAAATTCTATCGACCATGTTACAATATGGCCACCAGTCTAGGTGACTCGACACTGTTTTCAATCTGCACTAAAACAAAGACTTCACACACATGACATTGATTACCACCCAGTGATCAATCAATTGTGACAGAATTAATGTTATAATTACTGATTAAATTAACCAATTATTATCTGGAACTAATGCTTACTAACATTCATTACAAGCTCATTAAGGCATCTGAAAGTATTAACTATTATTATTATTTACAATGTTTATCCGAATTAATCAATTGCCATTTGAACAAATTTAGTACCAAATATTGTTTTATATTTTCTGCATTACATGTACGTGTTAAATTTAAGTTTGGTTGATAATTGTTTGTTCAGACAAATCAATAGAAATAATTAAGTATAATTATAAGAACGAATAATCAGAATTAAGAAATACAACTTTTAAGATTTTGGTGTATAATACAAAAATAAATAACTTTTATATGAACAGTAAAACTACCTTTGTATAGTGCTAATAACATTTAGAATATAATAGTAAAAAGTTGATTATTTAATCATAGTGTAGAAATATATCAAATAATTAATTGTTTCCAGGTTTTCAATGGTGGTCTAACATCAATCGGTTCATGATCTCAATCAAAAACTTAATAATCTCCACAAACACTAAACTGAAAATAATTAATTATTTTAACATAGATTGTATAAAATGGATAAATTAACACTTTCGGATTCTGAATAGTGCTAATTAAATTTTTAAGCAAAATTCATTGATTCATATCCTTAATAAGCATTTTCACGTCATAATTGATGTTGATTTGTGATGAATACACACTAACTCTAATTAAGTACAATATTGTGACACTTGGAATTTTATCTAAGTTCTTATAATCAGTTTGAGAAAATGGATAATCAATGTCAATATTGGCAAATTTGTTTATTTTTTTCGATTTATGGACAGATTAACCTGTAAAAGACTTTAAGTAACTCAGTTAAAAACTTACGATTTTTTAAAATTATTGTTTTCTTTTCCATAAACTATCCATTTAAATAATTTGTTTTTTGGCTGACTAAGAACGGCATGGATATTAGTTACAGTTGTTTTAAGCACATCAAGATCAAATCTTCGAAAGAGATCAATGCCTGTTACTCCACGCGGCGGACCATAGGCCGCCCACCAGCACTCTCCATCCAACTCTGTCCTGGGCAAGCTTTCCAATTGTTATTTATCCTTTTCATATCTGCTTCTATTCTCCGACGAAATGTGTTCTTTGGGCTTCCTCTTCTCCGTTTCCATTCACGATTCCAAGTTAGGGCTGACCTCGCCATGCAGTTTGATGATTTCCTTAATGTGTGTTTTATCCACTTCCGACATCGTTTCTTAATTTCCTCTTCAGCTGAAAGTTGGTTTGTTCTCTCCCACAGTAGGCTGTTGTTAATGCTATCCGACCAACAGACATTGATTATCTTTTGTAGACAATTGTTCATAAATACTTTCCTGATGATGGTTGTTGTAGTTCTCCACGTTTCAGCTTCGTACAGTAAAATTGTCTTGACGTTAGTGTTGAAGATTCTCACTTTAATATTGGCTGACAGTTGTTTTGAGTTCCATATGTTCTACAATTGTAGGAATAGGGACCTTGCTTTACCAATCCTCGCTTTTAAGTCTGCGTGAGATCCTCCTTGTTCATCGATGATGCAACCCAGATACGTGATTGTGTTTGTGTTCTATGTGCTGTATTTGAGGATCTTGCCTTTCCCTTGTGTATGTTGAGGCCTACTGATGCAGAGAATGCTGCAACACTGGTTGTCTTCAACTGTATTTGTTCATGTGTATGTAATACAAGGGCCAGGTCATCTGTGAAGTTCAAACTGTTTAGTTGCATCCAAACTGTCCATTTTATTCTGTGCTTCCCCTCAGATGTTGAGGTCCTCATAATCCAGTCAACACCATAAAAAAGGAAGGGGAGAGTAAATAGCCTTGTCCGACACTGGCCTTCACTTAGAATGCGTACGCCTGAACACCGATTACCACGACGCGCAATGATGACTAGTGTTGGCGATGGTTGGAAGAAAGTCAGGGTGGCCAGAGGAAAACGTGGCATCAGTGCTTGAAGTCACTAACTTCTGGTCTGAGCCATGTTGGTAGATGTAGACTACTTGGTTGGGGTCCACGCGACTATCGCAATCAATGGTTGGAGACTGGGTGACATGACTCAGAATCGATCACGATGGCGTCGGTCTATACACTCTGTCTTACCTTAAACTATGAGACTGAAATTGATTCATACCTTTCTTTCTACGAACTAATTCTTTCTTCCTGGACTATATCCTTATACACAATCTTTCTTTTATATATTACATCCATTGAACTAACTACTTCTATGAATTGGGTGTTCGTCTTGTTGTGCTAATGAGGTAACGGAACTTGGACCGATGCATATATGTGCCTGGTCCTACGTTGTAGCTGACTGACTGACTAGAATGCGTCTGTCAGCTGTCCTCCATGCACAACGTTGCAGTGTGGTCCTTTATATGAATTCCGAATGATGTTGACGATTTTCTTAGCTACTCACACAATATTGTTGAAGAAGGTTCCATAAAGTTCTCTTATCCACACTGTCAAACGCCTTCTCATAGTTAAGGAAGTTGATGTATAGTGACGAGTTACATTCAATTGATTGTTCGACGATGATCTATAGTGTCACGATCTAGTCTGTGCACTACCGTCCAGTGCTTTAAGGTTTTTCAAGGTGGTTTAGCTTTAATCGACTCATGAATTCAACTACTGAATCAATATTTATTAGACAATATTATTATTGGTGTTAATGGTAGTATTGATAACAGTAGTATTATTAACAATGACATATCAACATTCAAGTTTTATCTGTGAAATATTGTGTAAAATATAAACAAGAGAAAGCAAACAAAAGGAATATACGAAACATGCAATTTAAATGAAGGAAGACTTGAAGAAACTCTCTTATCACAGACTTTGTCTAGACCTTTTCTTTGAAATACATAAACACACATTATTTGTGCAGGTATGTATATAAATGTACGTGTGTGTGTGCACTCATGATCAATTACACAATACATTTCGACAACATTCAATTTAATCAAGGAAGACAGCTGATTTACTAGCTAATAACAAATTATTGTCGAAAAAGCAATAAAAATTTTAAGAAATAATTGAACATCACTTAATCAAATAGACACAATGAAATCAATGAGACCCTGAACAAGAAAAAAGAAAAAAGATCCGATTGAAGTTTCATTTCTTTGTAGTGTTATTTGTTTATCTATGAAGTAGAATTTATGAAATTGAGCTGTGAATCGAAGAAATTATATATGCATATACACCATGAATATGATGTATTTATTTATAGAAGACATATAAACATATGTATGTATATACGTGTAAGTGAATGTGAATAGATGGGTATTTGTGTATAAAATGATATAATACATAGGAATGAAATGCATGATAAATGACAAAATATGTTAGAAAACTAGAATTCATGCTCTGAATAATAAATCCTTATTTTTCATGTTGAAAGTTTCTTCTTTTTTAAAAAAACAACGAACAAAAGAAATCAAGAATACATACATAATTCTAGACAAATTATTATTATATCTTAAGAAATGAAAGACAATGGTAATGATGGAAGAAGACAATAAATGAGCACAAATAAAGAATAACGAGGAAATGAACAAAAAAACGAACTGATAGTGATTACCTAAAAATGACAATAACAATTATAATAATCAATTTGTGTGTTTTCTCACCAGGAAAAGTTTATCTGCGCCATGTATAGTGTCAATGATGATTTATTATACATATGTAAGTAAAATAACAATGATAACAACCATAAACATAAAATAAAGTTTGAAAAAATAGATCCCCATGTAATTTGTTCGGTCGAGAAAAAAAGAAGCAATGGAAATAATAATAATAATAAAAATAATAGACAATGAAAGTGACATATGTAAAACCGGTATGTTTGACACAGGTGATTGAGTGAGCGTATAAAAAGAGGCTGAA
>NW_026137119.1:0-87995 GCF_000699445.3 Schistosoma haematobium
ATAACAAATACAGAATGTCACTGGTTGAAATCATGAGTCAGTTGAAGCTAGACTACCATGAAAAACCTGGAACTACTGGACGGCCGTTTCGTCTCATTATGGGACTGCCCAACAGTGAACATCCATGATCTCTCTCGCTGGACTCGAACTCGGGACTTTCGGTCTCGCGTGCAAACGCTTAACCTCTAGACCACTAAACCGGCATCCAACGGTGTTAATGTATGACTTCAACCAATCCAAGAAATAGCGCGACGGTTCGCCGTTGGGTACTGGCCCAGTGATCTACAGATTTAGCGTTCGCGCGCGTAGATCAAAAGTCCTGGATTCGAGTCCTGCGGGCGAGATCGTGGATGTGTACTGCTGAGGAGTTTCATGCTGGGATGAAACGACCATCCAATTCTTTCAGATTTTCCATGGTGGTCTAGCTTCAATCGACTCATGAATTTAACTATTAAAATACAGAATTAGTAAATATGTTTCATGAATCAATTGATTTGGTGAGGATACATTCACTTAGTGGTGCAAATGAATTAATTACTGGTCATTTAAACAATTCACATTCAATGACTAGTCACTTCAAGTGTTTTGTTCTTACACAGTTTATCTGAAAATATTTGTATTTCTTCTTAATAATATTAAAATATGGTGTAGTCAATGCTTACTGTTGTATTCAGTTTACTTGCCTGGATAACTCTACAAGTTCAATACATATAGATTACTTTGTAGTTGTTATTCTATGTAAAATATCCAAATAGTATTGCAGAAGAAAAGAAATTATTTAAATTCACTTGGTATTGTTTACTTGAATCGTCCTATTGATGTTTAGGACTGCAATTGATCAGTCTCTTATTGGAATGGGTACATCCTGTACGGATTGCTTTGATAATGCCTTAATTAACAAATATTATAAGCAAGGATGCATGATGGTTATCAGTGGAATCCAGGACGCGCGTTTCCTTCTATTTGAGACTCATCAGTTGGATGTTACTTACTTAATTACTTACTTACTTACGCCTGTTACTCCCAATGGAGCATAGGCCGCTGACCAGCATTCTCCAACCCACTCTGTCCTGGGCCTTCTTTTCTAGTTCCATCCAATTCTTGTTCATTTTTATCGTGTCTATCTCCATTTCTCGGCGTAATGTGTTCTTTGGTCTTCCTCTTTTCCTTTGACCTTCAGGATTCCATGTGAGGGCTTGTCTTGTGACGCAGTTGGGTGCTTTCCTCAATGTGTGTCCTATCCACTTCCAGCGCTTCTTCCTGATTTCTTCCTCCACTGGGATCTGGTTTGTTCTCTCCCACAGTACGTTGTTGCTAATAGTGTCCGGCCAATGGATCTGAAGTATTTTGCGTAGACAATTGTTAATAAATACCTGTATTTTCTGGATGATGGCTTTTGTAGTTCTCCAGGTTTCTGCCCCATACAGTAGAACTGATTTGACATTTGTATTGAAAATCCTGACCTTGGTGTTGGTTGACAGTTGTTTTGAGTTCCAGATGTTGTTCAATTGTAGATATGCTGCTCTTGTTTTGCCGATCCGCGCCTTCACATCTGCATCAGACCCATAATGTTCATCAATGATGCTGCCCAAATATGTAAAGGTTTTTACATCTTCCAAATCTCCCCGTCAATTGTGATTGGATTGTTGCATGCTGTGTTATGTTGGAGAATCTTGTTTTCCATTTATGTATATTGAGACCGACTGCTGCTACACTGGTCGTTTTCTCCTGCATGTGTCGTTACGTTTGGGATAGGAGGGCCAGATTACCTGCGAAGTCTAGATCGTCCAACTGCATCTTAGATGTCCATTGTATCCCGCGCTTTCCTTCAGACGTTGACGTCTTCATGATCCAGTCGATCACCAGGAGAAAGAGAAAGAGTGAGAGTAAGCAACCTTGCCTAACACCGGTCTTCACTTTGAACGACTTTGTCAACTGTCCTCCATGCACGATTTTGCAGTGTAATCCATCATATGAGTTCTGTATGATATTGACTATCTTCTGAGGCACGCCGTAGTGTCGAAGAAGTTTCCATAGTGTTGTTCTGTCCACGCTATCAAGTGCCTTTTCGTAGTCAATGAAGTTGATGTAGAGTGATGAATTCCATTCAATTGATTGTTCCACAATGATCCGTAGAGTTGCGATTTGGTCTGTACACGATCTATCCTTACGGAATCCTGCCTGTTGGTCACGAAGTTGGGCGTCTACGCAGTCCTTCATCCTGTTTAACAATACCATGTTGAAGACTTTTCCCGGTATTGAGAGAAGAGTGATGCCCCTGTAGTTATCACACTTGCTGAGATCGCCTTTCTTCGGTATTTTGATCAGATGTCCTTCTTTCCAGTCTGTTGGTACTTGTTCCTCATCCCAAATCTTATTGAAGAGAATGTGGAGTATCCTTGCAGTTGCCGCTACGTCTGCTTTTAGTGCCTCTGCTGGGATGTTGTCCGGTCCTGCTGCTTTGCCACTCTTGATTTGCCTGATGGCCATGCTTATTTCTTCAATTGTTGGTGGGCCAACATCGATTGGGAGGTCCGTGGGTGCTGCTTCGATGTTGGGTGGGTTCAGTGGGGCTGGTCGATTCAAGAGTTCTTTGAAGTGTTCTACCCACCTGTTTTGTTGCTCTTCAATGTTGGTGATTACCTCGCCTTCCTTGCTTTTCACTGGTCGTTCTGGTTTGCGGCGATTTCCAGAGAGTTTCTTTGTCGTGTCATACAATTGTCTCATGTTTCCTTCGCTTGCAGCCTTTTCCGCCGTCGTTGCTAATTCTTCCACATATTTACGTTTGTCGGTTCTGATGCTCCTCTTCACTTGTTTGTTTATTTCCGTGTATTCAGCTTGTGCCTTGGCTTTTTCTGCTCTTGTTCGGCTGGTATTGATCGCTGCCTTCTTGTTCCTCCTTTCTTGAATCTTATCCAGTGTACCAACAGTGATCCATTCCTTGTGGTGGTGCTTCTTTTGACCCAGGACCTCATGACATGTTGAAGTGACTGCCTCTTTGATCCCCTGCCAGTTGCTCTCCACAGTAGTTCCTTCTCCATTGAGTAGATCATGAAAGGCCTGGAACTTGTTGCTGAGGACTATCTTGAATTTGTTGAGTTTGTTAGTATCCTGGAGAAAGGCCGTATTGAACTTTTGTGATACTGTCTGCCCTGTTGTCCAGTGCTTCTTGAGTTTCGATTTCATCTTGGCGACCAGTAAGTGATGGTCTGATGCTATATCAGCTCCTCTCTTCGTTCTCACGTCCTCTATAGTCCTCCTGAACGTTTTGTTGATGCAAATATGGTCGATTTGGTTTTGTGTAGAGTGATCCGGTGAAGTCCATGTGGTTTTGTGTATACGTTTATGTGGGAATATGGTGCCGCCTATGACCAGCTTATTGAAGGCACATAGATTTGCAAATCTCTCACCATTTTCGTTTCTTTCTTCCAGTCCGTGTAATCCCATGATGTCTTCATATTCAGTGTTGTCCGTTCCAACCTTGGCGTTGAAATCTCCCATCAGAATGGTCAGGTCCTTTGTTGGGCACTTCTCGACTATTGACTGCAGCCTATTGTAGAATTGATCTTTAGCGTCTTCATTGTAGTCGTTGGTAGGCGCATAGCATTGAATGATGTTCATTGAAATGCCCTCTTTCTTTGTTTTAAACGAGGCTTTGATGATCCTTGGTCCATGAGATTCCCATCCTATAAGCGCATTTTGCGCTTGTTTGGACAACATCAATGCAACTCCTTGTGTATGTGGTGCATTTTCTTCTTCATGGCCGGAGTATAACAGGAGCTCTCCTGTAGTTAGTCGTTGTTGTCCAACTTGTGTCCAATGTGTCTCACTGGTCCCAAGTACCTCTAGGTTGTATCTTCTCATTTCTGCAGCAATCTGGAAGGCTCTTCCGGTGTCCCACATTGTACGAACATTCCATGTACCTAAATAAGTGGTCGCTCTGGTTGTCAGAAGGGGCATCGGCCTCGTAACTTCCGAAGAGATTCGGCTTTCATCATGAGGCGTCATAATTCTTCTAAATGAAGATCTTCTGACTCCCAGGGCAGAGTTTAAAAGGTTCGAATAATTTTTTCTGGTTAGCGTTTTCTTAGCGAGTTAGTTTTCGACGGGATGGGGACGCTAACCCCATGCCCAACCCTCCTCCTTTATCCGGGCTTGGGACCGGCAGTAGCCCCGGAGGGACTCAGGCGGGTTATCAGTTGGATGTACCAGGATAAATTAAATTTAACTAATATTAAATTCACTTGGCAACGTTTACTTCAATCTTCCCATTGATGTTTAGGACTGTAATTGATCAATCTCTTATTGGCATATATGCATCCTGTGTCTATGGCCCCAATGTTGTCTTAAGTCACAAGCATTATAAACAAAGACAGAGGGTGGATAACAATAGAATCCAGAACACGCGTTTCGTCCTACTCGAAACTCATCAGCTGGATGTGCCCACATCTCAGATTTGTTATTCACACCGAGTGATGAGTATCAAAATTTTTATTTCTTTAAACGAAATGAAAGATAAATCAAAATGAAAATGAATTAAATGACACATGAATCATTCATTAGAAAGTGAGTAAAATATTTTTCTTTTCATTTTGTTCATTCATTAAAACAAAACAAACCAAAATATTAACCATGAAAACAATTGTTGAATACATTATTTAAATTGTATTTATACCGCCTTGTTATTTCTTATTATGTTGATCACGTCACAATTTGTAGTACAGATATTCATACTAGTACTAGTACTAGTACTACTACTACTACTATTATTATTATTATTATGAGTAGTAGTAGTAGTACTGGTATTCATGTCATTTATAGGAATAATATTAGCTGTTGTATAAATCAATCTAGTCGAATGATTATCATTGAATTTTGTACCGGTTTCATCTTTTTTAATTGGATGGTTTGAACGTTTATGATTTTCTAATGAACGTGATTGACAAAAGCCTCGATGACATATTGAACATGAAAATGGTTTTGATGTTAAATGAGTGTAGCTAAATACTAATAATTTAAAAAAACAATGACAAAAAGTAAAATAAAATAAAATAATTTTTCATTATGAGGTTGTGGAGATTAATTATGTTTTTGTTTAAATTGAAATCATGAACCGAATGATGTTAGATCACCATTGAATACCTAAAAGCACAAGACGGCAGTTTCGTTCTATTGTGGGACTCCTCACCAGTGTGCATCCATGATCCCACCTCGTGGAATTCGAACCCAAGGCCTTCAGCCTTGCACTAAAACACTTAACTACTTGACCATTAAGTCGGCATCCAACAGTGTTAATGTCTAACCTTAACCAATCCGCGAAGTTGCGCGACCATCTCACATTGTGACTAGTAACTAGTGACTAGCTTCGGAAGGGAGTTCTCGGAGCTCCAGTGAGAAGCTGTGATCAGTGGAGCTAGTCCTTGTGGGGTAGAGACAGGTATCTACCTCAGTACAATGGAAGATGGTCGCAAAATTTCATGGGTTGATCGAAGTTAGACATTAACACCGTTGGATGCCTGCTCACTGGTCTGAAGTTTAAGCATTGGTGCGCGAGACCCTAGGTTTGAATCCCGTGAGCTGGATCTTGGATACGCAGTTCTGAGGAGTCCCACAACAGAACGAAACGGTCATCCAGTGCTTTCAGATTTTCAGTGATGGTCTCACATCAATCAGTTCACGATCTCAATCAAAAATTATTTTTTTTTAAAAAGAATTACAATAACTGTCGTTAAAACGATTATGATTATTATTCTCTACCTCAAATGATAAATTTCAAGGGTATGATAATAACTGATAATAATAGCGATAATAATAATAATCAAGAGAATAGTTTGCGTTCAAAATGGAAGAGTGTAGAGAATTGCTCATTGATAAGGGGTCTAGGTGTGAACGATAACTTTAAACCACAAATGTTTTGCTGTTAGCTTGAATGAAAGTACAGAGTGAACATCAACTCTGAGATGCAAGTACATCCAGCTGACGAGTCCCAAATCGAACGAAACGTGCGTCCTGGATTCAACTGCTGGCCACTATCCATCACTGCTTACAATAATCGTCATTTATGTTTGTTAAAATAGAGCAATATATAGCTCAATCATACTTTTTATATGTTAATTTTCGTTTTTTCAAAATTTTTAAATTATATTCAATAGTAATCCATTGAATAACCAGTATCGAGTGGGGCATAGGCCACCCACCAGCGCTCTTCATCCAACTCTGCCCTGGGCAATCCTTCTCAATTCCTGTTGTCTTTTTCTTCACTATTTTCATCGGATCACGTAAGTCTATGGTTATCTCTATGATGAAAAGAGATAGTGTTGCGATTTGTACAGTGGAAACCTAGTACCATATACGGTCGTAGTAAAATCTCCCGGAAACCCTTCTCTGATTGTGATCATATATATTAGTTGTCTGCATCTTCCTATTTACGTTTTATGACTGTAGTTGAACAGGTAAGTTCACCTTATGAAATCCGAGTAGGGTAAAACATGCATCCTAGATTCCATTGCTAGCCACTATTCATCTTTGCT
This sequence comes from Schistosoma haematobium, assembly GCF_000699445.3. Classification (NCBI taxonomy): domain Eukaryota; kingdom Metazoa; phylum Platyhelminthes; class Trematoda; order Strigeidida; family Schistosomatidae; genus Schistosoma; species Schistosoma haematobium. The sequence goes on from NW_026137119.1 coordinate 6,531, forward strand.
TAAAATGCTTGAAAACTAATGACAATATCTAGGCAATCCATATAGGATGTATGTATATCAGAAGAGACTTAACATTTGCATTAGTTTTTGATGAAGTTTTGTTCTCTGAACTGGATGGTTTGGTCGTGGATCTTTCATCGTTCTTCTGAACGACATCATCAGCACAAATCTTCAGGTAGAAGTCACCTGAAGAAGTCTACCTGAAGTTTGTGCTGACAATGTCGTTCAGGAGAGCGATGAATGCTCCACGACTAGATCATCCAGTTCAGAGGACGAAACTCCACCAAAATTTTCCACTTGAGCTACAAATCTTTTCCACCATCTCGAAATTGCATTAGTAAACTATTAATGAAAAGATCCAAACAAGCAATATGTATAAATTAAAATTAACTCCACTCCAAAAGGCAGTAGCTATCTGTACTTAGTAGTTAAGTGGATAACGGAATGGCATTTGAAGAGAACAGTACTGGGTTTGAGCTTCGGAGAGAAGATCAACTTGAATGAAAGTACACCGAAATGATAAGTGCTAGATCAGGAAAAACGTACTTCCTGGATTTCCCTGCTACCAACAAATTGCTTTATTTAGGCTAAATAAATCAATATTTGAGCTATTCAGTTTATTGTAACTCTTCTGAATATCAATCATTTTTAATGATTTCATTATTCCTTTATTACAGTCTACTGTCAGATGAATAAATAGTTGAATACATTATTACACGTTTAATGATTGAGATCAGGAACCGATTGATGTTAGACCGCTGTTGAAAACCTAGAAGCACTGGCTGTCCGTTTCATTATATTATGGGACTCCTTAACAGTACGCTTCCACGATCCCGCTCGCGGGATTCGAACCCAGGGCCTTAGGTTTCTCTATATGTATATATAAACTCATTTTTCAGTTGTATTTGTCAAGCTTTTCTCTTTTAATTCTAGTGAATCAACCAGTGAAAATAAAAGAAAAATATATTTAAACAAAGACATCAAAAATGATTGAATTAAAAGAAACATATTCAATGTTGAATAGGTTGCAATTTTAATGAATTCCGTTTGAGAGAAAACTTTTCGATCAAAATGAATTGAATCGATATAACTTATATTAATCATTATGAATAGAAAAAATGAGATGAAAATGATTGTGAAATAAATAAGTAACAAGTAAGTAGTATTGAAGTGGAATCGAACTACATCATGAGACAAGCGATAACATGGAAACGTGAAGGGAAACATACAACAACAACAACAAGAAGAAGAAGAAGAAATGGATATTTTAATGCAGGATATGAAGTGAAATGTAATACTCTGTCATGAATACGTAAAAGATAAAATAATTGTGGTGCACGTTTTGTAGAAAATTCACAATATAATATAAATATAGTATGAGATGGTTTTGGTTCAATCAGTTGTTCCGTTGAATATAATGAGTTACTTAAATCCATTTCAGTAGTTTCAACAGATTTTTGTTTTATACCAAAAAAATATTTATAAAGTTTTGGCCTATCTCATAGTTTAATAGCACTATAAATATGTCCAGCATTATATACGTGTGGATAACGACAATCGATAATAACGAAATGTTTAGGATTCATTTTCAACATTGATAAAGTGATCATTATTTGTTGAATTTGAAGTTTATGTTTATATCAAAGGTCATGTAAACAAAATTTAGATCTCTTATTACATTGACCATTCAACTGTTCTTCATTAGGTCAAATGATGATGATGATCATGATGATGATGATGATGATGATGATGATGATGATGATGATGATGATGATGATGATGATGATGATGATGATGATGATGATGATGATGATGATGATGATGATGATGATGATGATGATGATGATGATGATGATGATGATGATGATGATGATGATGATGATGATGATGATGATGATGATGATGATGATGATGATGATGATGATGATGATGATGATGATGATGATGATGATGATGATGATGATGATGATGATGATGATGATGATGATGATGATGATGATGATGATGATGATGATGATGATGATGATGATGATGATGATGATGATGATGATGATGATGATGATGATGATGATGATGATGATGATGATGATGATGATGATGATGATGATGATGATGATGATGATGATGATGATGATGATGATGATGATGATGATGATGATGATGATGATGATGATGATGATGATGATGATGATGATGATGATGATGATGATGATGATGATGATGATGATGATGATGATGATGATGATGATGATGATGATGATGATGATGATGATGATGATGATGATGATGATGATGATGATGATGATGATGATGATGATGATGATGATGATGATGATGATGATGATGATGATGATGATGATGATGATGATGATGATGATGATGATGATGATGATGATGATGATGATGATGATGATGATGATGATGATGATGATGATGATGATGATGATGATGATGATGATGATGATGATGATGATGATGATGATGATGATGATGATGATGATGATGATGATGATGATGATGATGATGATGATGATGATGATGATGATGATGATGATGATGATGATGATGATGATGATGATGATGATGATGATGATGATGATGATGATGATGATGATGATGATGATGATGATGATGATGATGATGATGATGATGATGATGATGATGATGATGATGATGATGATGATGATGATGATGATGATGATGATGATGATGATGATGATGATGATGATGATGATGATGATGATGATGATGATGATGATGATGATGATGATGATGATGATGATGATGATGATGATGATGATGATGATGATGATGATGATGATGATGATGATGATGATGATGATGATGATGATGATGATGATGATGATGATGATGATGATGATGATGATGATGATGATGATGATGATGATGATGATGATGATGATGATGATGATGATGATGATGATGATGATGATGATGATGATGATGATGATGATGATGATGATGATGATGATGATGATGATGATGATGATGATGATGATGATGATGATGATGATGATGATGATGATGATGATGATGATGATGATGATGATGATGATGATGATGATGATGATGATGATGATGATGATGATGATGATGATGATGATGATGATGATGATGATGATGATGATGATGATGATGATGATGATGATGATGATGATGATGATGATGATGATGATGATGATGATGATGATGATGATGATGATGATGATGATGATGATGATGATGATGATGATGATGATGATGATGATGATGATGATGATGATGATGATGATGATGATGATGATGATGATGATGATGATGATGATGATGATGATGATGATGATGATGATGATGATGATGATGATGATGATGATGATGATGATGATGAAGTACCGGTTTTTGATAATATATATACTGGCTATTGGAAAATGGATCATTTTGTATAATCATTGATTTCATTTGAATTATCCAATTTGGTAGTTCATCTACTTCAGTTGTTGGCCTTGGTGAATGTAAACCTTTATGCAATATGCAAACATCGTATTGATAAAGTGAATTCTGTTGAAAAATAAATTGATAAAATAAACATTGAATTTTCATTGGTTAAAATGTGTCAGATAAAAATTGTTGTTTGAAGTTGTGAGTACGACCCATGGGTGAACTCGAGGAAGCTATAAAAAGCTTAGAAAAAGCTGAAGATATTCCATTCAATCATCTTTTGGAAGAATATTCCAGAATCCCTATGTGTAGCTTCCTATTGAACAAATACTAATAACCCCGTGCATGCACATTTAAGAGCTATAATGATGATTTCGTCTTCACTAGAAACTATAAATACCTGACAATTTTATACCATAATTGATGCTGTTTGGAATAACATTTATTTTACTTGTCTTTTATGTTCTAACTTGCGACTTAGGAGGGTTTTAGCGTTCGACTGCTCAAATTGTACGTGATATAATAAGAAACTAAGCTCAAGATATAACGGTTGTGATTTTAAGAGTGGACTCAATGATGATGAATCAACGTTTCCTTAAACATAGGCTTAGTATGGATGAACCGACGTTTTGATATTGATATTAAATTCAATAACAGAGTCTGTGTGTAAAGTTATGAAATATAGATTATCTAGTTACCAAGTTACATGCAAGGTTTAGGTTGGTTAGTGGTAAATGATGATTACTTCTAATTCCTAGCAGAAAGTAATCTATACCATTACTGATTGATGAACTGAGCCCTACAAAAAGAATTTCAACTTATTGGGTAGGACTTTAGATATCTCATTATTCGAACATCACATAGTTCATAACTAAAAGTTATAACGGTAACTGTATTCAAGGCTTATCCAAATTTTTTCTTACTCTTTCTACTTCTTTATTCCTTATACACAGGTATTATTTTTTCTCATATCATTTTGCTCTGAGAGGTTTATGTCGAGAAACCGTTAAAGATCATGCAACGCTGAATACTTGTTCAAGTTTGATACATTTTAACAGTGTACATGAATGACTTAATCAGATATTATATTCAAGAATTTCACATTAAGAATGGATCATAAAGTCGAATTTTAATATTCTATGTATCTAAATTCAATCATTCCACACTGTCATTCATATTCTTATTTAGATAATAATTAATGACTGGTTTCAAGAGATATTTCCTGGAGTTCTGGTGAGAAGCAGTGAGCAGTGGAGTTCAACCGGGTCTGTTGTGAGATAGTAACTCACTGAAGACATTGGTGGATGTGTCACTGAATTTCGTGGATTGATTGAAGTTAGATATCGCGCGCGAGACTGTTAGGTCCTGAGTTCGAATTTCGCGAGGCGAGGTCGTGGATGGGCACTGCTGAAGGGTCCCACAATAGGACGAAACGGACGTCCAGTGCATCTAGGTTTTCCATGGTGGTCTAGTTTCAATTGACTCATGATCTCAACTATTAAAATCTTTCTTCGAAAACTAAAAATTCATATTCATTCTTTATATATTCATAAGAAATTTTAATATTCCCACAAATTGAATATGAAACTTACTTCTTCTAAACAACCTTTGTTAATTGTGAATGAGTTTGTAGAAAACATTTCCTCGTTAAATGAATCCATGTATTGTGATGAGTAAGTTGAATCCATTCAAGATTGAATCAATTGCATCAGGTCAAAGGTATCTCTCTGTAGATAATGGATACTATTTTAATAGTAGTATAAAACGTTTGTATTCTTGTATTCCCTTTTCAGTAATATAAGTAAATTTCATCACAATAATGAAGATAAATTGATTAGATCATGTGTGTCATTTTTAAAAAGATAATTTAATCGATCTATTAGCTTGATTATTACTTAAGAATAGCTATATATTAAATTAGAGAATAACAGACATATATTTCATTGGTACTTGACTAGTAACTATAATTCGTAAAGATGGATGATGGCTAGCAGTGGAATGCAGGATGCGTGTTTCGTCTTAATTGGGACTCCTCAGCCGAATGTATTTGTATTTCATAGTTGATGTTCAATTCATGCATTGAATCCAGTAGTGTTCGCTACAAATGTCATCACGTTATCAATTTAGCTAGTGAGTTCAGATAGCCATTAGCTTGTGCAATAGGATGAAGTTTAAATTCATTTTGTATTGTTCATTTGAAACTTCGTGTGATTCAAGGTAATATCGAAGTAATCCGCATAGAATGTACATGTGCTAATAAGAGACTGATCAATTGAAGTCTTAAACAACAAAGGGCAGATTCAAACAGACAATATAAAAGGAATCTACTAGTAACTAGTTGATAAGTGATCTCCTCGCATCTCATTAAATTCCTTATCTAGTACAAATAGAATCTATAGTAAGAAGGTAACACTTTTAAAAAGGTTGAAACATTAAAATAAATGTAAAAATGAATGGGATAATCGGTATTCCTTATTGGTTATATAACTCAATAATTCTGCCTACAGTCGACTTAATTATCTTGATAATTTGCCGTAAAAACACATTAACATCGAATGGGGTTTTTGCAGGAATTATATTCATTTCAATAGTTGAGATAATGAGTCAATCGACGCTAGACCACCATGGAAAACCCGGAAGCACTGAACGGTCGTTTCGTCTCATTATGGAACTCCTCAGCAATGCAAATCCTGACCTTGGTGTTGGTTGACAGTCGTTTTGAGTTCTAGATGTCCTTCAGTTGTAAATATACTGCTCTCGCTTTACCGGTTCGCGCTTTCACATCTGCATCCGATCCACCGTGTTCATCAATGATGCTGCCCAAATATGTGAAGGTTTTCACATCTTCCAAATCTTCTCCGTTAATTGTGATTGGATTGGTGCATGCTGTGTTGTTTCGGAGAATCTTTATTTTCCCTTTGTGTATATTGAGACATACTGCTGCTGAGGCTGCTGCTACACTAGTCGTTTTCTCCTGCATTTGTTGTTGCGATTACGATAGTAGGATCAGATCATCTGCAAAGTCTAGATCGTCCAGTTGCATCCTAGATGTCCATTGTATCCCGTGCTTCCCTTCAGATGTTGACGTCTTCATGATCCAGTCGATCACCAGGGAAAGAGGAAGGGTGAGAGTAAGCAACCTTGCCTGACACCGGTCTTTACTTCGAACGAGTCTGTCAGTTGTCCTCCATGCACGATACAAATTATTCATCTTAACTAACTAATATTCAGTTCGAATTCAGTATATTTTTTAAAGTCAAATTATATACTCTATGTTATCCATTAATTGTCTCAGACTTTGTTGTTCCTTCATTTCCAATATCAATCACTCTTCGATTTTCTCAACCATCTGCCGTCAAGTTATTCCACTTTCGATTGATGATGCATACTATTTATATCTGTTGATGGTGGAGAAGATTTGTAGCTCAGGTAGATGATTTTGACGGAGTTTTGTTCTCTGAGTTGGATGGTTTGGTCGTGAAGCTTTCATCATCTATCTGAAGTTTGTGCTGACGATGTCGTTCAGAAGATTGATGAAAGCTCCACGACCAAACCATCCAGCTCAGAGAACAAAACTCCGTCAAAAATGTTCTTATGTAATTAATGATCTTTGTAATTCATGTACATAAGTAGTTGATACCCTATAAATATCAAGTTTTATTGTAGACAGTCATAACTGTCGATGTTTCTTTCTTTGTATTGTTTTAGGAAATACATTTTATAATTAATCATATTGTATTAATTGATTTGTATCGGTTGTTTGAATCTTCGCATTGATGTGAAAGATTAGTAATTGACCAGTGTCTTTCAGTATATATACATCCTGTGCGAATTGTCTCAATACTGTCATTAGTCAGTCAGTCAGTCAGTCAGTTACAACGTAGCACCAGGCATATATATGCTTCAATCCAAGTCGCCATAACCTAATTAGCACATCAAGATGAACACCAAATTCATAAAGGTAGTTAATTAAGTTGTGGCAATATATAAAAGAAAGATTGCATAATTGTCTTGATGGTTAGACTGGTAGCCTCTGTTATGGCTATTTACGTTAGCGTGAGAGAGGTCTGCTGTGTGTAACCGGAAGGAAGTGGGACTGTTATTATACATGCGAGCCGTTTTTATGTGATAAGTTGGTACTAAAGGGTGTGAAAAGTTTCTTCCTGAGAGTAATTACAGTTGTGATCCTGGGGAATGTAGATAGGGTGTGGAGTGTGAAACCTATTAATACCATTTTTGGCGAGACTCTTATTTAGGAACGAGCCAATCAGAAGCGTTTGGGCAATTTCAAGTTCACGGAGCCAAGTTGAACACGTGATGCTAACATACAATTGGTTCACAGCGTATTTCAGAGAGGAGGTGAATAATAAGAGGTTACAACAGATGGGACGGCGAGACTCTAATTTAGGGACGAGCCAATCACAAGCGTTTGAGCAAAAATATATTATCAGAAAGTAATGATTTACAGTGGATATTTTTCTTTTACATGATTTAAAAACTTGCTAAGGTTTGATTAAGGTTCAGAAGTTCTCAATTCATAATGCATACGGTACATAAACTCGTCCATAGGGTTAGGGTTTAGGGTTGGGTTGTAGCCTAGGGTTAGGTTTAGGGTTGTAGCCTCTCAATAAACACCTCTTCTCTAAAATCCGTTGTAAACCGATCGTATGTTAGCATCCTAACCCTAACCTTAAGCCTAAACCTAACCCTAACCCTATGGACGAGTTTCTATACCATATACATTATGAATTCAGAACTTCTGAACCTTAATCAAACCTTAACAGGTTTTTAAATCATGTAAAAGAAGAATATCCACTGTAATTCATTACTTTCATATAATATGTTTCCACTTTATACTAACTGTCTTCTGATTGGCTAATAATTGTCAAGGTCACTTAAGATTCGTTCAAAGGTCGTCCCTAAATTAGTCTCGCCCCATTTTTATTGATCATTTTAGGCTTCAGAGGGTGATTTGTGTGGCCAGTTCTCTGGCGTTTTTCGTTAGTCTGCGTGTAAGAAGGCTTGTTACGCTGAAGCTCAACACCCATTTCGCAAGTTCGAGGTGTTGAAGGCAAGTTATACGATAGCAGCGGGGAGAACCTGTTCACTGTGACTCTTATTATTATTATTATTATTATTATTATTATTATTACTATTATTATCATTACCATCAGCTTTATTCAATATTATATTTTTGTACAATATAGAATTCTCAGCGCAAAGTATTTCAATATGTTTCCGTTTCTTTCAGTTATAGTGACCCACATTTATCACGAGAACACGACTGGTTTAATAAAAACAATTATTATTATAACCAACTGTACCAGTATTTGTTTTAATGTGCTTTTGTTTGACTGTGCTAATGACAGCTATATTGTTCTTCCATTCTTATTCTCACACTTTGATTGTGACTTTGCGCGAATTCGGTTACGTTCTGTAACCAAGCTTGTATCCTGGCACGATCTCGATATCCTTTCGATACCACGAGATCGCCAGCAAATATATCTCGACTTGGTCCATTAACTGCCTTCTGATATTTGGCTTCTCGGGGATTTTATGGATTTATTTGGTTACGTTCAACCTTCGCCTTCTGATTTACTTGGCACGTGCTTTTTGGTAGTGGTGTTCATAGTCAATCCCGACTCGACGCCACGCTACACAGTCTTCAGTCTTCAGTAATAAGGAAAGTAGGTTGGTGAGCCTGTATTAATCCTGACATATTGCTTTCCAGTGAAGGTCCAGCTTCTCTTTGAAAGTATTCACTGATGGGACTGATACCACTTGTTCGGGTAAGGCGTTCCAATCAATGACTACTCGATGAGAAAACGAGACTCCACATTAAGTTTATTAGATCTTGTTGAAGTATCTAGATGGCAGAAACAGGTAGCCCAGATGCTCAAGCAGGACGCCCTTATTAGAAAGAGCTGGAGTCTTTCGTTGTCTCTGTGAGATGAACTTAGGTTCATTCAAGTCAACTTGTGGAGTATCTTTAGGAGGACTAATTTTCAAGTGTATAGGTTTAGCTGGATGCGTGTTGTCACATGACTCACATTTTAGCACATTACTGAACGAACAGCCGGGATTAGTCATGTCGTTATGGTTTTTGGTTTCAGTTGGAGTCCGTATCTTATCCAAAAGTTTCCGATCTGCAGACTCATCTAGATCTACAGAGTGATCAGCCGTAATTGGCGTGGTGTCATGCTTATTGTTCGTGTGTTTTAAACTATTTGCTGTGTTGCAAACTGTCTCTGGTTGATTATTTGCTGTAATACTATCACTGAATTCTATCGCTTCACGTCTCCTTACACAACGTTGACAGGGCGTAAGGTCTGGAGTGACTTATATATTCTTGTATGGAATTAGTGAGCCAATATAGGGGTTACAGATTTGGACCTGTTATTTGGCTAAGAAGTTGGTGAAATTCCTCTTTCATTGGAGTTATTGGCCATGATTTGAAACTGAGTGAGCACAGAGCTCGTTAAATTGAATATAATATCTGATATTTGTTGTTATTAGGTATTAACCAGGTTAATACTAGGATCAGAGTCTATGAGTATATAATAAATTTTAGATGTATTTGAGACTTAAGTCCGCAATAGGAATAATAAGAACTGGTAGTTGTCCACCGAAAACAATTTTTTCTTATTTTTAACGGTAAAATGTACTCGATGTACAAGATAGGATGATAATAACAGTACAATACACCCTACAATAGAACAAGTCGAAGAATACCTAAACCATGTGAAAAATGTTACCAATTTTCAAATTTTGCACGAACATTCTTTATCTAGGATACTTGCAAGATCACGCAGAGGGATTCGGCAAACGTTTATGCACACAGCATTTAACAAACACATATGGGAAGGAAATACTTGTACTCAATACAAATAAATGACGAAAATTTTGCCAAAAAATCCTCGTTACAAATATACTACAAAACTGAATTATTTTAGTTGATTGATATGCTCTTCTAAAATTGGTGTCAACGTGAGAATGAGAACTCCAGAGCACTATGAGTAGATAAACGTTACGGTTCGACTGAAGTAAAAAATGACCTAAAATATGCACAGCACTGTCAATATCACATGACCTATTTCGCAACCGACAAAACTGACAGAAGTCAAAGTGAGGACTCGGACAATGAATTTGGTAATATGTAATGACGTTACGAGCTATGTATGCCTTACAACTGATGAATATAAAATAAAGAGATTGAATAGCAATATTGTTACGCATAAAGTGTCCGTAGGACCAATCAAATGTCGCTGAGCCCTTGCGAAATCATCTGGCGGTTGAGTCCCTGTATGTCGAACGGTTCGCCGATCCCCGTCAGGGTCAAGGACAAGTAACACGCACCAATCGATTGCACGCTATGAACTAACTCATACGGTGGTGGTCTCAACTTCTTCCTTGTACCTACTTTTGCTAACACATTTCCGTAACAACGTCTTAGGGTCGTCACTGCCCCACTAGGCGGGGAGTGATCTGTAGCGGTAAATAAATCCCCAAAATAAATAGCTCTAAGTTTTCGACATTGGATGCTGACCATATGTTTTAGTGGACTCATCTAGCTGAAGGCGCTCGGTCATGCATCCGCACCAGATCACGTGTGGAAACGCCGTGCTCAACATCAACCGCAATCGCTAGCCAGATTAGATCAGAGAACTCCGATATATTGGTCATCGCCAAATATACCCTTCCGATGTCCTCGACTCTGTCTTTTGATTTCTCTGGGTGGAAACGAAATATATTAGAGGGTGTTACTGGTAAAAGCGTTGTCAAACACTGAATACCTGTGACATCATCAGTGAAATTCCTCTTTCATTGGAGTTATTGGCCATGATTTGAAACTGAGTGAGCACAGAGCTCGTTAAATTGAATATAATATCTGAATATTTGTTGTTATTAGGTATTAATCAGGTTAATACTAGGATCAGAATCTATGAGTATATAATAAATTTTAGATGTATTTGAGACTTAAGTCCGCAATAGGAATAATAAGAACTGGTAGTTGTCCACCGAAAACAATTTTTTCTTATTTTTAACGGTAAAATGTACTCGATGTACAAGATAGGATGATAATAACAGTACAATACACCCTACAATAGAACAAGTCGAAGAATACCTAAACCATGTGAAAAATGTTACCAATTTTCAAATTTTGCACGAACATTCTTTATCTAGGATACTTACAAGATCACGCAGAGGGATTCGGCAAACGTTTATGCACACAGCATTTAACAAACACATATGGGAAGGAAATACTTGTACTCAATACAAATAAATGACGAAAATTTTGCCAAAAATCCTCGTTACAAATATACTACAAAACTGAATTATTTTAGTTGATTGATATGCTCTTCTAAAATTGGTGTCAACGTGAGAATGAGAACTCCAGAGCACTATGAGTAGATAAACGTTACGGTTCGACTGAAGTAAAAAATGACCTAAAATATGCACAGCACTGTCAATATCACATGACCTATTTCGCAACCGACAAAACTGACAGAAGTCAAAGTGAGGACTCGGACAATGAATTTGGTAATATGTAATGACGTTACGAGCTATGTATGCCTTACAACTGATGAATATAAAATAAAGAGATTGAATAGCAATATTGTTACGCATAAAGTGTCCGTAGGACCAATCAAATGTCGCTGAGCCCTTGCGAAATCATCTGGCGGTTGAGTCCCTGTATGTCGAACGGTTCGCCGATCCCCGTCAGGGTCAAGGACAAGTAACACGCACCAATCGATTGCACGCTATGAACTAACTCATACGGTGGTGGTCTCAACTTCTTCCTTGTACCTACTTTTGCTAACACATTTCCGTAACAACGTCTTAGGGTCGTCACTGCCCCACTAGGGGGGGAGTGATCTGTAGCGGTAAATAAATCCCCAAAATAAATAGCTCTAAGTTTTCGACATTGGATGCTGACCATATGTTTTAGTGGACTCATCTAGCTGAAGGCGCTCGGTCATGCATCCGCACCAGATCACGTGTGGAAACGCCGTGCTCAACATCAACCGCAATCGCTAGCCAGATTAGATCAGAGAACTCCGATATATTGGTCATCGCCAAATATACCCTTCCGATGCCCTCGACTCTGTCTTTTGATTTCTCTGGGTGGAAACGAAATATATTAGAGGGTGTTACTGGTAAAAGCGTTGTCAAACACTGAATACCTGTGACATCATCATTGGTGAGACCGACGTGATCTGGTAGACCTAATTGCAACTGTGAGTCCGTTCCGTTTTGGGATTATTATATATCATTGCCCTACTTTTTTATTTTTTTAAACATTGTGATTTTTTTCGTACTTTTCCTTGGATATATATATATTTTCCCCTCGTTCATTATCGTACTTCATATTTCAACATGACTGAACAAACGCTTAAGGTATCCCACCCCTTAGAACCAAAGTGACGGCCATTCTGGATTACCCAGAACCGACCAACGTCAAGCAATTACGCACGTTTAATGGCCTCGTAAGTTTCAATAGACGTTTCATACCGAAATGCGCATTACTCATGAAACCTCTAACCGACCAACTTCGTGGAAATGCGAAATCCATTAATTTGGACGACAACGCACGAAAAGCATTCTCCACAGTTAGGGAACTGATTGCCAAAGCAACAATGCTCGCACATCAGGACACCGAAGCACTCATTAGCATCGCGGTAGACGCATCCGACTCAGCAATCGGAGGAGTCTTACAACAATGGCTTAACAACTCCTGGCAACCCTTGGCATTTTCCTCTAGAAGGTTGCTAGACGCCGAATCGAGATACAGCACATTCGGTAGGGAACTCCTAGCTATGTATTGTGCTGTACGACATTTTCAACACTATGTCGAAGGCCGTGAGTTCACTCTTTTCACGGACCATAAACCGCTCACTTTCTCGTTAAGCTCTCCTTCAGACAAATACTCCCACCGTGAGTCTCGACAACTGGACTACATTTCGCAGTTTACTTCAGATATTCAACACATCTCTGGAGCAAACAATGTAGTTGCAGACGCCTTATCTCGCATAACTTCCTTGAACAGTTTCCAAGGAATCGACCTTCTTAAACTCGCCGAGCTTCAAAAAGAAGACACTGATCTTCAGCACGAGTTATCGTCCACAACCCTTAAACTACGCATCAAACAGATGGTAACAGGTAAGGAAACCTTACTTTGTGACACATCTACAGGCAAGGATCGCCAAATCGTGCCGAAACATTATCGACGCAATGTCTTCAATACATTGCACAAACTTTCTCATCCAGGTGTTCGTGCAACCATCAAGCTTATAGCAGGACGGTTTTGCTGGCCTGGTATGAATAAAGACGTGAGGGAGTGGGCGCGCTCCTGTGTAAGCTGCCAAAAATCTAAGGTTATCAGACACAATAAATGTCCCTTAGGCTCATTTAAAACTCCCGATGCTCGTTTCGACCATGTTCATCTGGATTTGGTAGGACCTTTACCAGATTCAAACGGATACTCTTACCTCTTAACCTGCGTAGACCCTCTCACTCGATGGCCAGAAGCAGTACCTATCAAGGACATCACTGATGAAACAGTGGCCCGCACATTCGTCGAACGATGGGTAGCAAACTTCGGCTGCTCTTCAACCATCACTACAGACCGCGGACGTCAGTTTGAATCTGATCTTTTCCGTCGTCTGACCACACTTTTAGGAATCACTCGCTTCCGAACGACCGCCTACCACCCACAAGCAAACGGGTTGGTAGAACGCTTTCACCGACAACCAAAAGCTTCACTATCAGCTGCGAACGTTTCACAGTGGACCGACGCTCTTCCACTCGTCTTACTAGGTATCCGCAATGCAGTGAAAGTTGACACTCGATACACTGCGGCTCAACTCGTTTATGGAACGACACTTCGACTTACAGGAGAATTCGTGGATCCTTCTTCCTCTTCAATGAATATGGATCTAACCTCCTACACGAACAGGCTTACAAACGCGATGCATTCAGTTAAACCTGCTTCCACTCGACCCCAATCAACCGATGTTTTCGTTCAACCTGACTTACTATATAATACACACGTTTTCGTTCGTCGAGACTCGCATCGACGACCATTCGAATCAGCATACGAAGGACATTTCAAAGTTCTTCAACGCGAACCGAAGTACTATATAGTCGATAGGAACGGAACAAACGATAGCATCAGCATCGATCGCTTAAAAGCAGCGTATTTAGAAGGAAATCCCATCTACGTCGATTTTCCTTCGTTACAATCGAACGACACGACTCCACTCATAATTCCTCAACCGACAACCAACACAAGCAATGATACTCCGAATGTATCTGAAAATAAACCTAAAACGACGCGTTCTGGAAGAAGAGTAAGATTTCCAGAACATTTAAACGACTACTGCACGTAAAGCACTACTCGACATTTTATATTATCTCGATCTTTCTTTTTACGATATATAATTTTTTTAAAAAAGAATTTTAATATGCTTATATATTTATATTTTTTTACTTAAAAAACAAAACAAAAAAACATTTTTTAACGCTATTATGTGTGCTTGAGTATATTTTCCATTTTTTCACCGACATTGTGTTTCTGCGCACATAGGAGTGTATTTCGACATGCACTTACACTTTCTTTTTCTTTTCCAGGACGGCTCGAAAAGAACGATGCAGTTTACGAGGAGTCGAAATTTTCGTTGTAAATTTTTCTTTTTTACTATGTTGTACCTCGGTCCCATATAGCAAGGAAAGACGACCAGACGCTGCTACACATAGTAAGCTATCAGAAGAGTGTTGACCAACGACAAACTCGTTGGGTTTAAACTTCTGGCCGGCCACGCCTTAGGGTCGTCACTGCCCCACTAGGGGGAGTGATCTGTAGCGGTAAATAAATCCCCAAAATAAATAGCTCTAAGTTTTCGACATTGGATGCTGACCATATGTTTTAGTAGACTCATCTAGCTGAAGGCGCTCGGTCATGCATCCGCACCAGATCACGTGTGGAAACGCCGTGCTCAACATCAACCGCAATCGCTAGCCAGATTAGATCAGAGAACTCCGATATATTGGTCATCGCCAAATATACCCTTCCGATGCCCTCGACTCTGTCTTTTGATTTCTCTGGGTGGAAACGAAATATATTAGAGGGTGTTACTGGTAAAAGCGTTGTCAAACACTGAATACCTGTGACATCATCAGTGAAATTCCTCTTTCATTGGAGTTATTGGCCATGATTTGAAACTGAGTGAGCACAGAGCTCGTTAAATTGAATATAATATCTGAATATTTGTTGTTATTAGGTATTAACCAGGTTAATACTAGGATCAGAATCTATGAGTATATAATAAATTTTAGATGTATTTGAGACTTAAGTCCGCAATAGGAATAATAAGAACTGGTAGTTGTCCACCGAAAACAATTTTTCTTATTTTTAACGGTAAAATGTACTCGATGTACAAGATAGGATGATAATAACAGTACAATACACCCTACAATAGAACAAGTCGAAGAATACCTAAACCATGTGAAAAATGTTACCAATTTTCAAATTTTGCACGAACATTCTTTATCTAGGATACTTGCAAGATCACGCAGAGGGATTCGGCAAACGTTTATGCACACAGCATTTAACAAACACATATGGGAAGGAAATACTTGTACTCAATACAAATAAATGACGAAAATTTTGCCAAAAATCCTCGTTACAAATATACTACAAAACTGAATTATTTTAGTTGATTGATATGCTCTTCTAAAATTGGTGTCAACGTGAGAATGAGAACTCCAGAGCACTATGAGTAGATAAACGTTACGGTTCGACTGAAGTAAAAAATGACCTAAAATATGCACAGCACTGTCAATATCACATGACCTATTTCGCAACCGACAAAACTGACAGAAGTCAAAGTGAGGACTCGGACAATGAATTTGGTAATATGTAATGACGTTACGAGCTATGTATGCCTTACAACTGATGAATATAAAATAAAGAGATTGAATAGCAATATTGTTACGCATAAAGTGTCCGTAGGACCAATCAAATGTCGCTGAGCCCTTGCGAAATCATCTGGCGGTTGAGTCCCTGTATGTCGAACGGTTCGCCGATCCCCGTCAGGGTCAAGGACAAGTAACACGCACCAATCGATTGCACGCTATGAACTAACTCATACGGTGGTGGTCTCAACTTCTTCCTTGTACCTACTTTTGCTAACACATTTCCGTAACAACGTCTTTTGTGTTATACGGGTTTCAAAGCATCCATATTACCTGTTATATCCGAGCGAAGAATAAACCACGAGTACCTTCTGAGACATTAATTGACTAATAATATCTGTATATTCTTATGCTATAACTATTCAACAATTAGATTGTGTATATTTATATTTCTCTTATTATAAGCTTCATTTTCACCTATAATTTTTTATTATACGATTTACTGTGACTAAGCTGTGTTCAGTTTAGTGACTACTGTCTCCCACGTTCATAGCCACTTTTTGGCTTTATTGTGTACAAACGTTATTTTCTATTTTATGGCGCGTTGCAGTCTAATTGCTTGATATATTGTAGATCACCAACGTAGATGATCTATGTCGAAAGGATTGGAGACCTACTCGAATTAGACGGGAATGGTGTGAGAAACTATCTAACGTCGGCACATTACCTGGACTACCACATTGACATATCAAGGTACTATAGATACTTTGAAGACTGTACAACACGGAGGACGTTATTACAGAAATATATTAATTAAAGTAGATACAAGCGAAAGTAAGACCACTTCCGCATGGGCCAGTCCATGGCATATCATTAAATGATGCGCGTTGGTTATCCCTAACCATGACGAGGATCGATGATTTGCTCGATATTCAATGACTCGACTGCCGGATGATTTGGCTAGGGCTTAGTGACATTTCGCTGGCCCCACATTACTCCCTCACCAGATTCATTGGTTTGGCAGCGTGCTAAGATTGTATAAGTTGTATTTGATTGGTGGATAAATCACGTGATAAGAAGCCGGATATAGGGTTGTAACAGCTTAGGTTGGTTGGTTAGGAGTTGACCTCAAACAACCAAGCATATGCCTGGACAGTATAGTTCAAGTATTTATTCACCTTCCTATTTTGTATAGGTGTTATATTCCCTATTATTTCATGTTGAATGTTGAGAGGCTTTGTTTGTCTGAATACATGACTCCACGCTCCACTGTGACTGCGCGAAGATCGAAATAAACACCTATTCACTATTTGTCCGAGGCTGTCGCCAAAATGCAAATGGGTCATAGAAACAGGAGCAGGTCACCACAACGACCACGATGCACGTCACAAAACAGGTCACAAATGTCCAGACAATCTGGGCAGTTTTGTTGGTACCACTGGAAGTTTGGTGTCAACTCAACCAAGTGCATGCAACCATGCGCCTGGCCTAAACAAAATTCCAAGATAGCGGGAAACGAGTAATTCCCCCCAGGTCGCGACGACTGAGGAGGTGCGCCTAAACAGTCGCCTGTTTTATGTAAGAGACAGAAACTCTGGGTTGAATTTCTTGGTGGATACTGGCGCTGCTCTTAGTATCATCCCTCAAAACAAAGCTAATCTGAGTCCAGAAACATCCTCAATTACACTCCAAGCTGCAAATAAAACTAAAATCGCGACATTTGGGCAGAAAACTTTAACCCTAGATTTGGGGTTCAGGAGGCAATTCCCTTGGGTTTTCACGGTAGCCGACTTAGATCTGGCAATACTGGGGATGGACTTTCTAGAGAGATACGAATTTCTAGTTGACACTAAAAACGGCGCTTAACACTAACAGAAACTTCGAATTATACAAAAGGCAAAGAAAGTCACATCAGCTCTCTTAACTTGATTCAAACTCCTCCAGTAACAACAGCGAAATTCCAAGATATACTCGCGGAATTTCCAAACATAACTAAACCACACCCACAGCCTTCCGAAGACAAACTAAAAGTAAGTCATAATATCAAAACCAAAGGTGCACCGGTGTTTGCAAAACCCAGGAGACTAGCATCAGATAAGCTCAAAATCGCCGGAGCCGAGTTTGATTATATGCTACAACTCGGTATTATCCGTCCCTCTGATAGCCAATGGGCATCCCCTTTGCATATGGTCCCAAAGAAAAATGAAAGCGACTGGCGACCGTGCGAGGATTACAGAGCCCTCAACCGTCAAAGTGTACCAGATAGGTACCCAATACCGCATATCCAACATTTTACAAACGGTTTACAAGATATGAACATATTCACTAAAACTGACTTAGTCAGGGCATATCACAATATCCCGGTGGCCGATGAAGATATCCCCAAGACAGCTATTACTACACCTTTTGGCTTATTCGAGTTTGTACGCATGTCATTTGGCCTGAGAAATGCGGCACAGACATTTCAAAGATTCATGGATAACCTACTTCGAGTTATGCCATTTGCTCAGGGGTATATAGACGATTTGTTAATTGCCAGTCCCGATTTACAATCACACGAACAGCATGTACGAGCAGTGTTGAAAAGACTGGATGAACATGGAATGAACATACATCAAAGTAAGTGTGTTTTCGGTGTTCAAACTTTAGAATTTCTCGGTCACACAATAAGCCCAGAAGGGATTAAACCGATCAAAAAAGAAGTAGACACCATCAAACAATACCCAATACCTAGTTCTCTAACACAACTGAGAAGTTTTCTAGGTCTAATTAACTTTTATCGCAGATCCATACCAAGTTGTGCACAATTAATGCAACCTTTGACAGATTCACTCAAAGGAAAACCAAAAGAATTCAAACTGTCCTCTGACGCCGTCGAAGCTATTAAACAGCTTAAAGATAAACTAGCTCAAGCAACTACGTCGATGTATCCGAATTCTCTTTCCCCACTTACGTTTATGGTGGATGCTTCAGATAAAGCAGTAGGTGGTACCCTTAACCAACTGGTTAAAAACGCCTGGAAACCAATTGCTTTCTTTTCAAAAAGACTCGCTCCAGCAGAGACAAGGTATTCTACCTTCGGGCGAGAACTTCTTGCAATCTACCTAACCATTAAACACTTCCGACACATGTTAGAAGGCAGGGAATTTATAGTCTTTACGGATAACAAACCACTAACGAATGCACTAAAAGCGAGAGCCGATAAATACTCACCTCGAGAAGTCCGACACCTTGACTATATATCACAGTTCACAAGCGATATCCGACATGTCAAAGGTCAGGACAATCAGGCGGCAGATGCTTTATCCAGACTAGAAATGAACGTGCTACAGCAGTCTACAGTAAGCTTCGAGACGTTGCGAAACGAACAGGAGCAGGATCTAGAATTACAAAACCTGCTTAAAACAAACAATTCAAGTCTTAATTTAAAACAGTTCCCATCACCTGTCAATGGTATTCTAATCTACCGTGACACGACCAAGGCAATGCCGCGACCTTTCGTTCCCTTTACCTCGTTCAAACGGTTTTAATTATCTGTTTACATGCATAGATCGATTTACCAGATTCCCTATAGCCATCCCGATAGCGGACATTACGGCGGAAACAGTGGCCAAGGTTTTCATGCAGAACTGGGTAACCATTTTTGGTACACCCATAACAATAACGACGGATAGAGGAGCGCAATTCGAATCCGAACTATTTAATAACTTGGCTAAACTTCTAGGCTCCAATAGGATACGCTGCACTGCATATTATCACGGCTATGCTAACGTTAAACCAATTATTATTAGTGGTCCATACAAAATCCTGGAACTTAACACTAGCGTTATAAAAAAGACATGTTGTGTCAATAACTTATATATATCGTTGGTTTAAGTATAATGTAAAATGGAAAATTACCAAACTTGTAGTTTTCTTTCTATAGCATTATTATTAATATAAACAAAGAACTAGTACTGTTCCAATATGGCGCTTTGACACATCAATCTGTCCTCTTGTCATTTCTCTCTCATATCTGAGCGACTTACGGGCAACAAACATCGTATTGAAGGTGGGTAGCCATTAAACCACATCAGGTCACGAGGAAATGACTTCAATATTTCCTTACACCGATTAATCATTCATAATACTAATGAGTAATAGGACTTACACACTTCTAAGGTGCAGACCAATTCGTTGCTTGGATGAATTGATGAAATATTGCTTCAATATATCATGAATACCTAAATCAAACCACAAAAGATTATTTGACACAACTGTACTTGATCCTCACACTCTACACAATTTTTTTCCTCCTTAACGTATATTCTTTCCCATTTTGTGGAGTACTCTTATGTACCCTTTTGTAATCAAGCAGAGCGTATTTGGGAATGCACAAGTTCTTCATTCACTGATCACCACTTGTTCAGATCGACCACTAGGATGTAGCAGTTGAGTAAGTACATGATGACTTCAACCAAACAAAGCTTACAAAAACACAGTTCAAGTTTGCGAACTTCGGTATACTCGAGTTGAAACTAAAATGCAACCTTGAATGTGTACAAAGACACTCTCTTTTAAGAGTCATTTAATGTCATCTATATACAAATAATAAATAAAATGTTCTCATCTCTGTCTGTTAATCGTTACAAAGAAGATGTCTTCTTGTTATTTTTTGTGTAATTTTGTAAGATGTATAAGCTCATAATCAGTTGTACAACCTCAGTTTGAGTGTAGCTCTTTTATGGTGTTTATATGCTGTAAAGACATCTTGAAAGTAGCCTAGCAGCCAAGGTCAGGGAAGGTAGCCAAGCTCATTTAACACGTCACACTGGCAGAAGTAAGATGTCGGAACTAAGTAGAACAGAGAAAATAGCGGCTGCTAAGAAAAAGGTGTGTCCACTGACATATGACCATACTATTGCAGAATACTTTTACTTTGTTGGTTGGTTTTGACATTTCGATTTCTCTACGCAAATATTTAATTGGAGTACGTGTTCGGTCTAAGAAAAACTCGTGAGATCATCTGTTCAAATTTAAGTAGCAGTTTTCCTGTGGTATGTGGGGTCCAGGCACTTTCGATACTGGGTATTTGTGTTTATTGTTCGGGTATAGATCGCTAATGTGTTTGTAACCAAGTCATCGAAGGAATATCAAAAAGTGTATAGTGTCATCATAAATCCGCTAAAATACTTATCCTGTGGTTTTTCGTGATCATCTGTGTCAGTCAACATTACATTGTAATAAGGTGGTGGCTGAAATCAGATAATGCATAAAGTTACCGGTTTTGGAGAGGACGGTTTGTTCTATCTGTCATTTTCCAATTGTTAGGCATTTGCGGCCCTGTTTATCGGTTTATCAGCTCAATATAATAATTTGCTTTTAATATCGTTATATACACAGTTATTTTTCTTTACGTGAGATACGTCGGTCTATGGTCAAACACTAACAACTTTACACATTTCCCAATTACGAAGGACGTTCTACAATATGATCCACTGTTATACAGTGCACTTAACGTTCTATGTGGTAGTTTCAAAAACCTGGTGCCAGAAATTAGGTCTTTAACTCTCATCTTTCGACACGCCTGTTCGAAACGTCGGAATAAATTGCAGTTGTGTCACTAAGCCTTACTATCATTTAAATGGAATTAAACTAGCTTTGTAATTCGTTGTTTCTAGTGGTCTCATGTCGTACATAGCGGAAACTCACGTTTCTCTGAACAGTGCTTTCTATTTATAGTACTAATAAAGCCATATTGTGTTTTGTTTTCTTGCTTAAAATAAAAGTGGTTTAGACACAGACTTTTCTCACTCTAATATATGACATTGTATTAAATTTCAAAGTTAACGTGGGCGGAAAGCATAAATTCTGCTAATTGAACGTGACGGGTATTTTCGGTTTATTTCATATCAGATATAAGATTCGTATAACGTAAATATGCCAATGAGGGTTTCGTGGAATTGATACATCATCGTGTTTAGATTTCTTGAGAACTATTATCAAGCTTCCACTGCTCACACATGCATGATACATCTGCTTTCGGAGACGTAGTTTTTAATTCTGAACCTCGAACAATTATAATTTCAACTTGACATTATCTTCTCACTTTTACGTGGTAGATGAACTACACATATACTAATATTATGAAGTGATTTTTCGCCATACATCACATTCTTTCCTATACATCTTTTTAATAGCTAAGAGAATTCCAAGCTGCCAAGGCTAACAAACAGTCAAATGAATCATATGTCAACGAAGCTCATGGTTTCAACGTTTCGGGGACTGGTGGCTATCGAGTAAGTAATGGGAAAGGTTTTAATGCAGACTGTGATTTGTTTCTAAAGATCAGTTACTGAAAAGCTTTAGAGTTGAGATGCATATCTTCTATAGCTCACTGAGAAATAGTTATCTTCGGCTTCAATGTATTTCATCATCCTGTGTAAATGTAAACGCATCAATTCACTTGTATAGTTGACCTTTTCAAGTATAATCCTCATCTACAAATGTGTAGCAACACTTGTTATCATCCGTAGACGAATGGATAAATTTGTTTCACGGTAAGTATATTTTTCCATGATCAGCTGTATGTCTTAGTTGATATTATTTCTATTTCATTCTCTCTCTCATCTTATAAATTAATTTCCTCACTTAAGTGTGGTAGCATGGATCATCATCATCTCAAACATCTAAATCATTATCATCATCATCAACATCTAAATCATCATCATCACCATCTAAATCAACATCATCACCATCATCTAAATCATCATCACCACCTAAATCATCATAATCATCACCATCTAAATCCTCTTCATCATCATCATCACCACCTAAATCATCATCATCATCTAAATCATCATCATCATCTATATCATCATCTAATCCATCACCATCATCATCTATATCATCATCATCATCACCATCTAAATCCTCTTCATCATCATCCTCATGTCATTCTTCAGAAATACACAATGATTTGATTTCGTTTGTACAGATCTTTTCTCTTTAAACATCTAAATCATTATCATCATCATCATCATCAACATCTAAATCATCATCATCACCATCTAAATCAACATCATCACCATCATCTAAATCATCATCACCACCTAAATCATCATAATCATCATCTAAATCATAATCACCATCATCATCATCATCATCATCATCATCATCCTCATGTCTTTCTCCAGAAATACACAATGATTTGATTTCGTTTGTACAGATCTTTTCTCTTTAATATAATAATAATAAATAATAATTATCAATTTTTACTTGTTTCTCACGTGTCTTGTGGCTCCGTTTAAGAACGGATCTCTGCTTTTAAAACTTGAACATTTTGTAGATATTATTTACGGGTTGCGAATTATAAATAAATCATAGAACAGAAATTATTCGTTTTGTTGATTTAAATATGTCAGATAAAAAGAAATAGGAAGATCAATTGGCTATTGAATGGAGATAGATGTATCCAGTTGTATTAAGGATCTAGACAATTTATACAAATATCCGTTGATATTTGAACGAATGGTTTGCCAGAAATTAGAGGTAGTGTTAATAGTGGTAATATATAAGAGAACGAGTGCGTATAATGACATAGTACGGGAAGAAAGAGTTTGTTCGTAGAAAGAAAGATACTTACCCGGTGATCCCAGCAGATGTGAGCAATATTTCTAAGGCATCTGTGGTCAAATACTAGTAGCTTAGCGGTTACTTGTATATAGTTTATATCAGAGAACATGAAATAGTTTATATGGTTGAGTATTGACAGATTAGTTATATGAATTTTAAAGAAAAAAACAGAATGTCATGGGAACAGGTTTATATTGAGGAATATGAACTACAATGAAAATAGACTGTTTGGATAAATGGAGGTCAGATAATAATGAAACACGGGGAAAGAGGTTAATATAACTGAAAGCATGCGTATTAAAAACTGAGGTAACCGGACCAAAGTAATATCGACAACTGCACAGTATCTTATCGAATGAATAAATTTAGTTTCAGCAAAGTATAAAAACATTTGAAGTCATTTTCTCACAGTTTCTCTTGAAATGATACCATTACATCCAAAATGATCAGCGACTGGACAGCTTAGAAAACCCGTTTGTTTAGCCTATTCGTATCATATATCTTTTAAGCAGTTAGTGCATGTCGTGAAGCCTACTGTCACACCGTTTGATGCTGACACACTTTTGTATATGATCTCGACTACTTAGGAGGAAGGACGGAAGGTAGGAAACTAAGTTTATTTGAGTAAATATGTATGTGGCGAGACTCTAATTCACAGACGAGCCAATCAGATGCCTGTTAGAGATTTCAAGGTGACGGCGCAAACTTTAGTGCTTTGTGCTAACGTACGGTCGGTTCACAGGGAATTTTGTACAAAACATGATAATTCAGCGGCTATAACAAATAAAACGGCGGGACTATAATTTGTGGACGAATCAATCAGGTATAAGATAATAGATCTAGGATGTTAACGCGAAAGCCTTTCTTCTATTTGGCTAAATGAATTTCTGGCATTATAGCTGATGTCAGTTTGTGACGAAAACCCCATATATAATTCCTCACTACGGCGAATTACGACAATTATTGCGAACTGGATAATAAAAGCACCAGTAACACTGTCTGCAGCCAGGTACTACAATATATCCGGATGTTTGGAGAGCGTACAGACTCCTACATAAGCTTGGTTATGTTCATCGTGTCGTTATCCACAAGTAGCATTTTGTGTACTCAACAATCGAAGTGCGCATAAACAATATGTGGTTTTGAGATTTTATCATGGCTCCAGAGGCCGACTGTACATGAAGGATCGCGGAACTTACTTTTTATCATTCCTTCTCAACTTTGATCAAAAGCGCTTCTGATTCCTTACACATGTTATCATTATTTTTAAGCTTCTAGTCGACATCAGTTCCCTTAAAATTACACATACGTCTTGCTGACCAATCCAAACAATGAGAAAAAGCCAGCCCTACAAATCAACACTTACCGGATAACTCTAAGCAATCGATACGCAGAAACACAGTACACACAACATAAGTCAGTAAAGACAAATGGCTAAATTTCAACTTGATCGATCATTACTTGAAAACTAGATATATATCATGACCTTGGTTACTACACAAAGCACGGATAGTCCCTAAAATATTCTGCTACATTTAGAATTCTACAAACCAGTTTTCTTTTATTCATAAGATAATTTCATCGTATCACATTTATATATGTGAAACATCCATTAATACTGGAGATCTTTTCCATCACCAAGCGACTTGTTTATTACCAGTGAAAAATACTTAGTTCAGTGTAATAAATTACTTGTGCCTTCATTGTTTGAACACAATTGTAATTGTACGCTTAGCTAGTGAAATGATTGAAACATCATCAAATAAGAGAATGAATCTTTTCATAATCTTTTTATAGAAACAAGAGCTATGATAAATAGAATACAGCATTAAATGTTATTTACATGTTTGTAAATATCATAGTATGTTCATTTGATAATAAGTAAATAAGTAGTATCTTTAGATGTATGATTTTAGTTAAACTTTATTTTCTCCTTTAAATTGATTTTCCTTTACTGCCTTCCTCATACTCTTTCAAATAATTCAATCCAGTAAAGTTGACGATGCTTAGGTAGTGTATCAGCATTTTAACATTCAATAGATGCTTTGAAAATAGCTTCATTAAATGTTGTTGCACTAGTTATGTCGGCATAATCATTATTATCATCATCATTATGAATTAAATGAACTAATGAATCATGTAGACCAACATGTAAATTTGTATTCAATTCGATGGATTTCTTTGGTTGTAACCATTGTTTATTAGTTTGTTTATAAAATCGTAGTAAATTTAGAATATCAGTTTTATTACCGATTGTTTGCATAGACGACGATGATGATGATGATGTTGGTTTGACATTTGTCATTTGAGGTAATAATTTACATAAACGTACAAATTGTTGAGTAAATTCACTATCCCGATTATCTTTATTGTATAAATAGCTGGAATGAAGAAATCAGATAGTTAAAGAATAAAAGAATAATAAAACTGAGTTAGGTTATTATCACTTATTTATGCAACTCTCTTTTGATAAAATTCAATCCTTTACAGTAATTAGATTATCAAGTTAAACGTTGGGTGGTGACATGTGTTATAATGAGTCACAGTGGAACAGTCTCATATTGGTGGGTGTAGACTACCTGGTTGGGAACCGCGAGATGTTAGCAACTGATGGCTAGAGACCCTGAATGACATGGCTCAAAATCGTTTGCAATGGCACAGGTGCATCCACTCTTTATGTTCTCCCAAATTCTAATCTTCTGAATTCTTCATGCTACTTTCACTTTTCTCTTTCCAAATTTATCTCACTGTATTATACTTCTTGAATAACATCTTCAAACCCTAATGTTTCCGATTACTGCTTGTACTTTGACTAACTTTAGCACTACGGGATTTGAATTGACAACTGCGTCTCTGTGCTAATGTGGTGTGGCAACTCGAACTGATGTACGTACGTACGAAGTTCTACGTTGTGACTGATTGACTGACTGTGGCACAGATTCATTCCTTTTTCCATCGTGCGCTATAAAGTAAAGATTGTGCACCTGTATTTTCGAATAATATCCGGATTGTTTAATCTTTCTTAGAATGGTAGCTGCTATATTATTTTAATTCCTTTGCAATTAAACGTTAATATGTGAAAACCTAGATAAACGTATATACATTTTTGGACCCTACATTGATTATGACTGGCTGTCTAAAGATATATTCAAAACTGTTCGTTATTTTTTCTAAGTCGGATTACGTATGTGATATGACAATCCAATGGATATAAAGATAGATGTTCAAAGAAGCACAGCGTCTAATTACACGATTGAGATACACATGCAGAAATGGTAAAGCGTAAATGCTAATCAGTCAGTCAGCTACAACGTAAGACCAGGCACATATATGCATCGTTTCAAGTTGCCATACCTAATCAGCACAGCAAGATGAACACCGGACTCATAGAAGTAGTTAATTCAGTGGTGGTAATATGTAAAAGACTGAGTGCGTATAATGACATAGTACGCGAGGAAAGAATTAGTTCATAGAAAGAAAAATTTGAAGCGATTTTAATCTCATAGTTTAAGGAAGGACAACGAATGTATACAACGACGCCAATGTGATCGATAATGAGCCATGCTAATCCCAGCACTGTAAATCATATTTTCATAATTACAGTTTTCTGATTGTTCGGACTGAGTCCAGAGTTGGTCAAGATCACTAAGCCTCTCATGTTCGCACTTAATTATCAGGTTTATCACAAACTTTTGACAATAAGCAGAAAAATAATATTTTCAAGGGTAGGTTCCTAACAATGTCTATCTTCCATACATCTGAAATTAGGAAAGTGATGTTGCATTCATAGGGAATTTTTGTTTTAATAAATACAAACTCATCGATTCAAATGATGTACAGTTATCAAGAACAATAAAGGTTGACGAGTTATTTGGACTGTACCAGATAGAATTGCAGCCGCATAAACACGAATCACGGATGAGTTCGATTCAACTGGTTCAAGGAAGCTTGACAATGGTATAACAAGCTATATTTATACGAATTATGAATAAAAATAATATAAATTCGGAAATAAAGATTTAGTGATATCCATGGCAGAATAAATTTCAAAACGAGGAATCTTTGTTCTTGCTCTATTTTTAGGATGAACTATGAGTATGAAAGTGACATAGTAGTTAAGGCGTCCAACTTCCGGAAAGTTAGTCAGTCTTAAAACTAAGGCTCATTTTGCCTGCATCGGATTGAACAAGCGGATAATATCGTTGGTCACTTTTTGATGTTTACAACTACAGTTGATAAGTGTCCATTCTGTGAGGATTGCTATGATAATGTCAGCAATTCATAAGCATTTTTAAACAGGGATGGATAGTAACCAGGAGTGAAATCCAGAAAGCGTGTTACGTCCTATTTGGGACTCACCAACTAGATTTACCCGCATCCCACAGTTAATGTTCACCCCGAGATTAGAACCATTCGCTTCAAACACCATCACGTTGTCTACTTAGCTAATCAGTTCAGATAGCCAACTGACTTTTGCAATGGGGAGAAATCTAATTCCTTTATATTAGTTGCTCTCTAAATCGTCCCATTATGTCTACAACTGTAATTCATCAGTCTATTTTTACTATTATTATAAAATATAGGCTAAATATGAACAAACTTCATTTCGTGTAAAATGTTCTGTAGCGTTGAAAGCGTCTATCTATATGATTAAAAGAAGAATATCTCTTAGATTATTTACCAACATAAGATAACCTAAATAAAATCTAAGTCCACAATAACTGCCAACAATTGAAATGAAAACTAAGAGAAGATAACAATTCGAAAAACCGTCACATCTAAACAGAAATTCAATGAATGTACAAAACCTGAATAGAATTAGCAATAATATAGATATAGATGGAGATTAGTAACTTGTACAAGTACGTAGTTGTATTAGATCTTTTGTTCTAGATGAAAGATGGAACTAATAACTTTTATAAGTTAAACGGTACTTTAATTAATAACTTGTCCTATAGTATAATTGTATAACATATTTTTAACTATTCCCAATATAACAGGTAATACCTCATACTAGACGTGGGAAAGTTTTGAATATACATGGGAAAAATCTGTTCTTAAGTTGAACAAATGAAACACAACTTTCATAAGATCAATATTTCATCATAATATAGAACTTTTAACTAAAGTTATTTAACATGTAATGCATCAGTGTAAAATAATAATGATGAACATTCAAATTACTCTATGGATATTAGTCAAAACAACTAGTCTATTGATTTCTTGTGGAATATAGGCTTGACTTTAAGCTTCAACCTACTAATAGGAATATTGTATATTGACCACTTTTATCATAGATACTAGAGAGAACTGACAGAGATTCAGTTACCATGTTCTATATTATTAACAAAAACAATAAGATCATCTTGATTGTAAGAAAGAATTTATTTTTGGTCCAATTTGTCGAAATCAATTTCAACAGTAGTCAGGACAACATAGAAACACGCATACAGGATCACAGCGTTGTCATTCACTTGACCTCACCTTGGCAAAACGGAGAGCCAACGAGACACACCCTCCGTGTATCTGGTGACCCGACGGCCAGCTCTCGTGGACTGGCAGGATTAGGCATAGCACTGAACATGATGGCGGAACAAGCACTGTTGGAGTGGATCCCCGTTAACAGTTGTCTTTGTGCTGTTCGGCTAAACGGCTCCGTAAGAACTCGGAAGGATAGGGACACATGTCATTGCCTTTTTGTCGTTTCTGCCTACGCTCCCACCGACTGCAGCTCAGATGAAGTGAAAGATGAATTTTACAGAAAGCTATCTGAACTTCTTCAGAAAGCTAAACGTTCAGACATGGTACTCGTAGCAGGTGAATTTAATGCTCAGATAGGTAGTTTAAACCAAACAGAAAGGCATTTAGGTGGGTATTTTAGTATTCCAGCAAAACGAACAGATAATGGTGATCGTCTGCTGCAACTGTGCTCAGACAATCGTTTATTTTTAGCAAGCGCAAATTTTAAGCATAAGGAGAGACATCGTCTAACATGGCGACCCCTACACCAAACCAACGATGGACTCTAATAGACCATATTGCCATCAGTCATCGTTGGAGAGGGTCGGTAGAAGATTGTCGTTCATTCTGAATTACCTATATGGTCTTCGACCACGCCCTAAGACGGGCACGCATCTGCTTGTGCCTCACTGGACAGAAAAAAACCTCGGTTAAAAGACCCATCAGAACTGAATTGAGTAGCAAGAAAACCAAAAGTAGTTTCCAGGAACAACTGAGGTCATAATTAGGTAGTTCTGAAAACGAGGCTGACCCAGGTGTTGCTCGGAAAGATATACAAACAGCAGTGATATCTATTAGTGATTTAGGCCACAGGGTTACAAAGAACCAATGGATTCCTTTCAAGGTCTATTGCAATGATGGATTCTCGTAAACTCATCCCATCGGGTTCTGAACACGATGAAGAGCGAAAACAATTTAGATCTAGGTTAAGCAAAAGTCTAAGGAACGACCGTGATCAGTGATGGGCAACGAAAGCAAAGGAGATGGGAAAGGCGGCGGCTATAGGGAACACAAGACGGCTTTACAGACTAATGAAAGAAACTGGAATTAATAAGTCAAGTGTAAGTCAGACTATTTCGGAAAAAGACGACACTCTCATCTGCTCTCAGTCCAGACGCTTAGAACGATCGGTGGAACATTTCAGAGAACAGTTCAGTTGGCCTTCAGCTACTCT
Source organism: Schistosoma haematobium (assembly GCF_000699445.3). Classification (NCBI taxonomy): domain Eukaryota; kingdom Metazoa; phylum Platyhelminthes; class Trematoda; order Strigeidida; family Schistosomatidae; genus Schistosoma; species Schistosoma haematobium. The sequence continues at coordinate 37,192 of NW_026137119.1, forward strand.
ACAACTACCCTCCATTCCGAGACAGTGTGAATGGAACATTGAAGTATCCATAAGTTGTTTACTAATCAAATCCAAGAATAAATTAAAGTTTGTTTTTCTTTTTATGTTTGTTAACATTCTGAAGTATTGATAATAAGAGTTTAGTTCATAGATATTTTCCACTCAATTGAATGGATTATATCACATACAATTGTAGATATCCCTATGAACTATTCATTGAAAGTGTACTAATCTAACATTAGACATACATTTTGTAATATGGTTTAATATTTATTTGATGTTCAATCTTCTGAACGACATCATCAGCACAAACTTCAGATAGATGATGAAGGCTCCACGACCAAACCATCCAGCTCAGAGAATAAAACTCCGTCAAAAAATGTTCTTATGTAATTAATGATCTTTGTAATTCATGTACATAAGTAGTTGATACCCTATAAATATCAAGTTTTATTGTAGACAGTCATAAATGTCGAGGTTTCTTTCTTAGTGTTGTTTTAGGAAATACATTTTGTAATTAATCATATTGTATTAATTGATTTGTATCGGTTGTTTGAATCTTCGCATTGATGTGAAAGATTAGTAATTGACCAGTGTCTTTTAGTATATATACATCCTGTGCGAATTGTCTCAATACTGTCATTAGTCAGTCAGTCAGTCAGTCAGTTACAACGTAGCACCAGGCATATATATGCTTCAATCCAAGTCGCCATAACCTAATTAGCACATCAAGATGAACACCAAATTCATAAAGGTAGTTAATTAAGTTGTGGCAATATATAAAAGAAAGATTGCATGTAAGGATATAGTACAGGAAGAAAGAATTAGTTGATAGAATGAAAGATATGAAATAATTTTAATCACATAGTTTAAAGGAGCACAAATGGTGTATACATCTACACCATTGTGATCGATTCTGAGACATATTACCGTCTCCAACCATTGGTTACGATATTCACGCGAACCACAACCAATTAGTTTACATCTACCAACATGGCTAAGACTAGAAGTTGGTGACTTCATGAATTGGTGCCACGTCTTGGCACCAACCATCATCTACATTGGTCAGCATTGCAAGTCGTGATGAACAGAGATGGATAGTGGATAGCAACGGAACCCAAACACCACTTTCGTCTTATTTGGGATTTGTCAGTTGGATGTACTTGCATCCCACAGTTGATGTTCATTTCGAAACTCGAACCCAGTAACGTGCACTTCAAACGCCATTGCATAATTCCCTTGACTACTGATTTCACATAGTTACTAGATTGTGCAATGACGTGGAGTTAAATTCATACATATTGTATGTCAGAATCTTCAAAATGGTGTTTAGGACTGTAAATGATCAGTGGCTTTTTTATTTATGTACATCACTATTCCATAAAATCAGAAGCTATGTGGATAACACGATGGCGTTTGAAGTGAACAGTACTAGATTGGATTTCTAGAGTGAAGATCAACTCAAATGTAGGTACATCCAGCTGATGAGTGCCAGATAAGACGAAATATGCATCTTGGACTCCACTACTAGCTACCATCCAACTCTGTTTACAATTTCAGAACTGTGTTTCTCACAATATTGAAATGGGTTAATGATCATAAAACAATAAACCCATCACTGAAATATTATTCCTGTTTTCCCGCTATAAGTAACTCCAGATAGATTTTCAAAATTCCATTAAAAACCATTGACCAATGAAATTCAATCATTTTGAATGTCCTGTATACTTTTTTGAATTGATAGTCTGCACATAATAAATTCGCTGAGAAACATACAAGTACTAATTACATCTGTGGTTAAGTCCGGTGTGAGTACTCACTATCGAATAAGTTGTTACTAGTGCTACTTCCAAAGTTTTATAAATTAAACACATCCCATAATGAAAAAATATTACCAAATTGAACTTATCCCACAAATTTCTCTATCATGATGAAAGTACTTTAATCAGTTCTTATTTAATGATTTGCTGACCGACTACTTTGGATTCTTCTTCTCATGAGAAGCAAACGACAATGAATTTCTTTATATTTAACTGGTTGTTAAGAATATACTGATTAATTACATATGTTCTTACTTAATTATTATCGTTCATTTATGCCCGCCATATTGGAAACTCTGAATTTTGTTGGAGTTTTATTCTATGAACTGGATGGTTTGGTCGTGGAGCTTTCATCATTCTTCTGAACGACATCATCAGCACAAATCTTCAGGTGGAAGTCACCTGAAGAAGTCTACTTGATGATATCGTTCACAAGAACGATGAATGCTTCACTACCGAACCATCCAGCTCAAAGAACAAAATTCCACACAAATTAATCCAACTGAGCTACAAATCTTCTTCACCATCTCAAAAACTCTGAACTGCAACTAGAGTAAAATATCATTAATAAAAGTGTACAATCTGAAATATCTGATAACATTTGCTAAACTCATTCATTAGCTGTAGACACTTCCGAATAACTGTATTATGTCATTTAATCATGTCCACAATGAGATTGATTACTTATTTATATTCACAAGATATATATACATACATGATATCCATTAGATTTGTTAGTTATCACTATCAATTTGTTTATCAATGAGCTATGGTGGTCGTACCTAGGAATAAATTAATCACTTCAAGTTCCAACATTGCACGTAATTCCATAATTCGTCATACTATGGTTCAAATTTTAAACTTCAGTTAATTTACGATAATAGGAAAATGAAAATGACCAATTAACTGATGTTGAAGTTCCCATTCTTCGTAGCCGAATGCAATGGTCTAAATATGGTGAATGAGTCGCTCAATTTTGTGGATTAGTTGAGGTCAGATATTACCACTGTTGGATGCCGACCGGCCGGCCGGCTCCGTGGTCTAGTGGTTAGGCGTCAGTGCGCAAGACCGATAGGTTCTGAGTTCGAATCTCGCGAGATGGGAGCTCGGATGTGCATTGCTGAGTTCCACAATGAGACGAAACGACCGTTCAGTGCTTTCGGGTTTTCCATGGTGGTCTAGCGTCGATTGACTCATTATCTCAACTATTGAAATCACTATAATATCTGCAAAAACCACATTCGATGTTAATGTGCTTTTACGGCAAATTATCAAGATAATTAAGTCGACTGTAGGCAGAATCGATGAGTTATATAACCAATAAGGAATACCGATTATCCCACTCACTTTTACATTTATTTTAATGTTTCAACCTTTTTAAAAGTGTTACCTTCTTACTATAGATTCTATTTGTACTAGATAAGGAATTTAATGAGATGCGAGGAGATCACTTATCAACTAGTTACTTTATCAATACGATGTTTGGACATTAAATAACGGTTTACATTCACCAAGGCCAACAATTGAAATAGATCAACTAGCAAATTGGATGATTCAGATGAAATCAATGATTATAAAAAATGATCTATGTACATTATCATATTCCTTTTCGTACAACACTTCAGAATCATCATCATCATGTTGTTGTTCTTGTTTTTCGTGTTCTTGTTCTTCTTCTTCATCATCTTCGGAATTTTTTGGACCTAATGAAGAACAGTTGAATGGTGAATGTAATAAGAGATCAAAATTTTGTTTACATGACCTTTGATATAAACATAAACTTCAAATTCAACAAATAATGATCACTTTATCAATGTTGAAAATGAATCCTAAACATTTCGTTATTATCGATTTTTGTTATCCACACGAATATAATGCTGGACATATTTATAGTGCTATTAAACTATGAGATTGGCCAGAACTTTATAAATATTTTTTGGTATAAAACAAAAATCTGTTGAAGCTACTGAAATGGATTTAAGTAACTCATTATATTCAACGGAACAACTGATTGAACCAAAACCATCTCATACTATATTTATATTATATTGTGAATTTTCTACAAAACGTGCACCACAATTATTTTATCTTTTACGTATTCATGACAGAGTATTACATTTCACTTCATATCCTGCATTAAAATATCCATTTCTCCTTCTTCTTCTTCTTCTTCTTCTTGTATGTTTCCCTTCACGTTTCCATGTTATCGCTTGTCTCATGATGTAGTTCGATTCCAGTTCAATACTATTTACTTGTTACTTATTTATTTCACAATTATTTTCATCTCATTTCTTCTATTCGTAATGATTAATATAAGTAATATCGATTCAATTCATTTCGATTGAAAAGGTTTCTCTCAAACGGAATTCATTAAAATTGCAACCTATTCAACATTGAATATGTTTCTTTTAATTCAATCATTTTTGATGTCTTTGTTTAAATATATTTTTCTTTTATTTTCACTGGTTGATTCACTAGAATTAAAAGAGAAAAGCTTGACAAATACAACTTAAAAATGAGTTTATATATACATATAGAGAAACCTAAGACTGTGGGTTCGAATCCCGCGAGCGGGATCGTGGATGCGTACTGTTAAGGAGTCCCATAATATAATGACGCGGACAGCCAGTGCTTCTAGGTTTTCAACAGTGGTCTAACATCAATCGGTTCATGATCTCAATCATTAAACGTGTAATAATGTATTCAACTAATTATTCATCTGACAGTAGACTGTAATAAAGGAATAATGAAATCATTAAAAATGATTGATATTCAGAAGAGTTACAATAAACTGAATAGCTCAAATATTGATTTATTTAGCCTAAATAAAGCAATTTGTTGGTAGCAGGGAAATCCAGGAAGTGCGTTTTTCCTGATCTAGCACTTATCATTTCGGTGTACTTTCATTCAAGTTGATCTTCTCTCCGAAGCTCAAACCCAGTACTGTTCTCTTCAAATGCCATTCCGTTATCCACTTAACTACTAAGTACAGATAGCTACTGCCTTTTGGAGTGGAGTTAATTTTAATTTATACATATTGCTTGTTTGGATCTTTTCATTAATAGTTTACTAATGCAATTTCGAGATGGTGGAAAAGATTTGTAGCTCAAGTGGAAAATTTTGGTGGAGTTTCGTCCTCTGAACTGGATGGTCTAGTCGTGGAGCATTCATCGCTCTCCTGAACGACATTGTCAGCACAAACTTCAGGTAGACTTCTTCAGGTGACTTCTACCTGAAGATTTGTGCTGATGATGTCGTTCAGAAGAACGATGAAAGATCCACGACCAAACCATCCAGTTCAGAGAACAAAATTTCATCAAAAACTAATGCAAATGTTAAGTCTCTTCTGATATACATACATCCTATATGGATTGCCTAGATATTGTCATTAATTTTCAAGCATTTTAAGCAAAGATGAATAGTGGCTAGCAATGGAATCTAGGATGCATGTTTTACCCTACTCGGATTTCATAAGGTGAACTTACCTGTTCAACTACAGTCATAAAACGTAAATAGGAAGATGCAGACAACTAATATATATGATCACAATCAGAGAGGGGTTTTCTGGAGATTGTAGTAGTTTAATAATTGAATGTATGAGTCATCTGAAATTAGACCATCATGGTAAACCTAGAACTACTGGACGGCTGTTTCATCCTACTATGGGACTCCTCTGCAGGGCACATACACGATCCCTGCTCGTGAGATTCGAACTCAGGCCTGGAATGGTTGAAGTAAGACATTTCTGAAAAGATTTTTCTCCTTTGTACAACTGAATAAAACGTTTGGTTATTAAATATTTCAATCCCATTTTATGTAAGTCATATTGATAGTAACCATAATATTCGGTTACCAAAAGGAGTAAATGTATTCTTCTCTAAATTATCCAAATCATTTGGACCCAATGTTTTAAGATAATTTTAACGTGAATAAATCCAACACTTAAACTAACCAAAAGAATACCAGCTTCAAATCGAATATGATTGGAACGTATATTATCGGACCATTTTATCAAGGATCACATATTCGAGATGAAATCTACAAAGCATAGTATTCATCACTTAATTACTTGCTTACTTACTTACTTACTCACTCAATTACTTACTCACTTACTCACATACTTATTTACCTGCTTACTTACTCACTCACTTACTTACTTACTTACTTACTTACTTACTTACTTACTTACTTACTTACTTACTTACTTACTTACTTACTTACTTACTTAGTTAGTTACGTATGCCCGTTTGTTTTCGTGGAGGAGAATAAGCCACCCACTAGCACTCTCCTTCCAACCTTGTCCTGGGCAATCCTTTCCAGCTCTTTCCAGTTGTTATTCATCCTTTTCATATCTGATTCCATTTTCCGACATAATGTGTTATTTAGCATCCCGCTTTTTCCGCTTCCCTTCAGGATCGCAAGTTTGGGCTTGCCTCGTGATGCAGTTTGATGATTTGCGTAATGAATGTCTTATCGACTTCTATCATCTTTTTCTAATTTCCTCTTCATTTGGAAGCCGCTTTGTTCTATCCCATAGTAGATTGTTGCTGATAGTACCTGTAATTTCTTGATGATGGTTGTAGTAGTTCTCCAGGTTTCAGCTCCGTACAGTAGAACTATCTTGACGTTCGTATTGAAGATTCTCACTTTGATATTAGTTGACTGTTGTTTTGAGTTCCATATGTTTAGTTGTAGAAATACCAGACTTATCTTAAGAATCCGTGCCTCCTCATCTACATCAGATCCTCCTTGTTCATCCATAATCCTGCTTAGAGACGTGAAAGAGCTTCTCCGTCAAGTATGATTGAGTTGGTGTTCTCCGCGTTGTACTTGAGGATCTTGCTCTTTCCTTTATGTATGTTGAGGCCTACTGATGCAGAAGCTGCTGCTACACTATTTGTCTTCATCTGCAGTTGCTCGTGTTTACGGTATAAAAGAGCTAGGTCATCTGTGAAGTCCAAATCTTCGAATTGATTCTGAGTTATGCATTGTATTCCGTGATTCTTTCCAGATGTGAAGAACTCCATAATCCAGTTAGGATGAAACATGCGTCCTAGATTCCATTACTAGCCACTATCCATCTTCGCTTAAAAGCTTGTGGCTTATGGCTATGTCGAACCAATCCACATAGGATGCACATATGTCAACATGAGATTGATCAAATGCACTCTTAAATAACATTGGGAAGATACAAGTAAAACAATGCCAAGTAAATTTGTAATGTTCATTCAATATTTTTTGGACTCTCATTTGATGATCAATCTCCACCTAATAACAAATGAATCTATTTAAGTTCATCAATATTTTGAGATAGTATAAACTAGATAATAAGTAAACTTCATGTTTGATGCAAAAACCATTAGAGATTTGTATAAACCCATCATAGTATGTAAATTAGAAGTAAACTGTGTTACATTACCTAATTGTAGGATGTGATGATCAAAAACACTATGCGCTCGTTTCATTGTGTTTAACGAACCATATTTGAGGTAGACAATAAAGTGGCTTCGATTTGAAATAAATCTTATACTTTATGTAATAATCCATTTGATGCTGCAACTATTAACTGGTGTTTTCTAAGATTATTATATATATATATATATATATGAAGAAAATTCTTATTTCGTAATATGGCGTGTCCATCATTTAACCCCACTAGTGAGTAACTAGTTTATTCATAACTCACTGGTGAAACAGGGCACAAGATTAATTTCGAAGGGAACAAAATGCTTGAGAAAGGTTCTAGCACACATGAAGAAAGATTAACCACAGAAACGCTTTATATATATACATATATGGGCTGATAAGAACAGTCTGAACAGAAATAGTGGCATTCAACTAGCTACCACGTGGAAAATGTTCATTAACAAGTAATTGGACCCTATCTCTATCCAACCCTGTTTATTTCATATGTATCGTTATTCTGACAGAAATTCATTTGAATAGTTTATTATTGAATTCATGTATTTTAATAATTGAATTGATGAGTAGTCGATTTAAGCTAGACCACCATGGAAAACCTAGACGCACTGAACGGCTTTTCCGTCCTATTGTGGGATTCCTCAGCAGTTCGTATCCACGGTCTCGCTTCACAAGACTCGAACTCAGGACCTATCAATCTCTTGCACTAGCGCTTATCCACTAGACCACTGAACCGACCGGCATCCACCATTGCCGTCATTGCGTTCCTATCTCACAACAGACTCGTTTGAACTCCACTGATCACTGCTTCTCACTAGAACCCTAGGTAATACCTCTTGAAACCAGTCACTATTGAACATATGTTGATTCATATCAGAAGGGTTTTTATGGATGTTATATTAATTTCAATGATTGAGATCATGAGTCATTTGAAGCTAGACCACCATGGAAATTCTAGTAGTCCCACAAAACGATGGAATATCCATTCAGTGCTTCCAGGTTTTCCATGGTGGTCTAGCTTCAATTGACTCATCATCTCAAACATTGAAATTACCATAATATCCACGAAAACCGTTTGTGATATTCCTCTATATATTGACAAACATTGGTATAAATTAAAACAGTATACTAATACATGTTAGTTTCCATTGGATCCATCAAGTTGTAATTCACTCTTTTCTAGATTCATGATTTCATATATGTATACTGATGAGTTTTACAAGCATCACGTTGTCTTCATAAATTCAACCGAAATGACTTAATTTACATAAAATAACATTACAAAATATGACATTACAACAGTGCACATATATATATATATATATATATATATAATTCCAGCTTTATCCTATAAACAAATTAAAGGGAAACATACCAATAGTTCAATGATATACTGATAACTAACCCTTATAAACTAGATATGTATACGAATGTGTATTTTGAATCTGATTATAGGTATACACAAAATGACTAGGTTAATAATCTCATATGTTTCATTTAGAATAATCTGGTTAATTTCAAATGATTTATTTTAATATCATAAATTAGAAGGTATTGATGGTTGGATACAATACTTGTTAACTATTGTAAATATGAAATCTGTTTAATTGCTAGACCTAATAATCTAATCAAATAGATTACTTGAAGACTGTTGATTGAGATGGCCTAGATTGTTTGCACGCAGTAGTCATCATCAGTATGTACAAAAACAAGTGCTTTTTTCAAGTAAGTGATTATAACAAATACAGAATGTCACTGGTTGAAATCATGAGTCAGTTGAAGCTAGACTACCATGAAAAACCTGGAACTACTGGACGGCCGTTTCGTCTCATTATGGGACTGCCCAACAGTGAACATCCATGATCTCTCTCGCTGGACTCGAACTCGGGACTTTCGGTCTCGCGTGCAAACGCTTAACCTCTAGACCACTAAACCGGCATCCAACGGTGTTAATGTATGACTTCAACCAATCCAAGAAATAGCGCGACGGTTCGCCGTTGGGTACTGGCCCAGTGATCTACAGATTTAGCGTTCGCGCGCGTAGATCAAAAGTCCTGGATTCGAGTCCTGCGGGCGAGATCGTGGATGTGTACTGCTGAGGAGTTTCATGCTGGGATGAAACGACCATCCAATTCTTTCAGATTTTCCATGGTGGTCTAGCTTTAATCGACTCATGAATTTAACTATTAAAATACAGAATTAGTAAATATGTTTCATGAATCAATTGATTTGGTGAGAATGCATTCACTCGAAGTTTGAGTCAGAACCTATGGCCTTTAAATCAGTGAGGATTAGTTTTGTCAACTAATTTATCAGCTGGTTAGGTTATATTTATGCGTAGACTCAAAAATTCATAAATATACTGCTCATATTTGCTTCTATTGTTAGCCTCAGTGCGTCACTATGAAAGAAAAGAATGTAAATTTAACATCTAACATCCGAAAATGGTTGGTATCTGTTTCATATCCGCAATATATATAATTCTTCAAGAGATCTACAACATCACTTCCATTAACTGTAAGAAGTGAGGAGATTGTGCCTACAGACTACTTTGTTAATTTAAGTTACTCATCAACCCTATACTGGCAAGTTGCAATAACATTACTGTAATGAGGCCAAAACCTTGCTTATTTTTGCCAACTTGAGACCCAGTAAGACACATTGATCGACTGAATAAACAGTAAATATACCACGCAACACTCCACCCTGATACTTTACGATTGTCAGATATCATTAGTAAAGAAATACATTGTATTAATTACAGTGATTTAGTCATTAAATCACTTATCATTAGTAATGATGAAACTGCGTTTCAATCAATGAAGTTATAGTTTACAGATAAAGACTTAGTGGTGCAAATGAATTAATTACTGGTCATTTAAACAATTCACATTCAATGACTAGTCACTTCAAGTGTTTTGTTCTTACACAGTTTATCTGAAAATATTTGTATTTCTTCTTAATAATATTAAAATATGGTGTAGTCAATGCTTACTGTTGTATTCAGTTTACTTGCCTGGATAACTCTACAAGTTCAATACATACAGATTACTTTGTAGTTGTTATTCTATGTAAAATATCCAAATAGTATTGCAGAAGAAAAGAAATTATTTAAATTCACTTGGTATTGTTTACTTGAATCGTCCTATTGATGTTTAGGACTGCAATTGATCAGTCTCTTATTGGAATGGGTACATCCTGTACGGATTGCTTTGATAATGCCTTAATTAACAAATATTATAAGCAAGGATGCATGATGGTTATCAGTGGAATCCAGGACGCGCGTTTCCTTCTATTTGAGACTCATCAGTTGGATGTTACTTACTTAATTACTTACTTACTTACGCCTGTTACTCCCAATGGAGCATAGGCCGCTGACCAGCATTCTCCAACCCACTCTGTCCTGGGCCTTCTTTTCTAGTTCCATCCAATTCTTGTTCATTTTTATCGTGTCTATCTCCATTTCTCGGCGTAATGTGTTCTTTGGTCTTCCTCTTTTCCTTTGGCCTTCAGGATTCCATGTGAGGGCTTGTCTTGTGACGCAGTTGGGTGCTTTCCTCAATGTGTGTCCTATCCACTTCCAGCGCTTCTTCCTGATTTCTTCCTCCACTGGGATCTGGTTTGTTCTCTCCCACAGTACGTTGTTGCTAATAGTGTCCGGCCAATGGATCTGAAGTATTTTGCGTAGACAATTGTTAATAAACACCTGTATTTTCTGGATGATGGCTTTTGTAGTTCTCCAGGTTTCTGCCCCATACAGTAGAACTGATTTGACATTTGTATTGAAAATCCTGACCTTGGTGTTGGTTGACAGTTGTTTTGAGTTCCAGATGTTGTTCAATTGTAGATATGCTGCTCTTGTTTTGCCGATCCGCGCCTTCACATCTGCATCAGACCCATAATGTTCATCAATGATGCTGCCCAAATACGTAAAGGTTTTTACATCTTCCAAATCTTTTCCGTCAATTGTGATTGGATTGGTGCATTCTGTGTTGTATCGGAGAGTCCTGCTTTTCCCTTTGTCAACTTTGTCAACTGTCCTCCATGCACGATTTTGCAGTGTAATCCATCATATGAATTCTGTATGATATTGACTATCTTCTGAGGCACGCCGTAGTGTCGAAGAAGTTTCCATAGTGTTGTTCTGTCCACGCTATCAAATGCCTTTTCGTAGTCAATGAAGTTGATGTAGAGCGATGAATTCCATTCAATTGATTGTTCCACAATGATCCGTAGAGTTGCGATTTGGTCTGTACACGATCTATCCTTACGGAATCCTGCCTGTTGGTCACGAAGTTGGGCGTCTACGCAGTCCTTCATCCTGTTTAACAATACCATGTTGAAGACTTTTCCCGGTATTGAGAGAAGAGTGATGCCCCTGTAGTTATCACACTTGCTGAGATCGCCTTTCTTCGGTATTTTGATCAGATGTCCTTCTTTCCAGTCTGTTGGTACTTGTTCCTCATCCCAAATCTTATTGAAGAGAATGTGGAGTATCCTTGCAGATGCCGCTACGTCTGCTTTTAGTGCCTCTGCTGGGATGTTGTCCGGTCCTGCTGCTTTGCCACCCTTGGTTTGCCTGATGGCCATGCTTATTTCTTCAATTGTTGGTGGGCCAACATCGATTGGGAGGTCCGTGGGTGCTGCTTCGATGTTGGGTGGGTTCAGTGGGGCTGGTCGATTCAAGAGTTCTTTGAGGTGTTCTACCCACCTGTTTTGTTGCTCTTCAATGTTGGTGATTACCTCGCCTTCCTTGCTTTTCACTGGTCGTTCTGGTTTGCGGCGATTTCCAGAGAGTTTCTTTGTCGTGTCATACAATTGTCTCATGTTTCCTTCGCTTGCAGCCTTTTCCGCCGTCGTTGCTAATTCTTCCACATATTTACGTCTGTCGGTTCTGATGCTCCTCTTCACTTGTTTGTTTATTTCCGTGTATTCAGCTTGTGCCTTGGCTTTTTCTGCTCTTGTTCGGCTGGTATTGATCGCTGCCTTCTTGTTCCTCCTTTCTTGAATCTTATCCAGTGTACCAACAGTGATCCATTCCTTGTGGTGGTGCTTCTTTTGACCCAGGACCTCATGACATGTTGAAGTGACTGCCTCTTTGATCCCCTGCCAGTTGCTCTCCACAGTAGTTCCTTCTCCATTGAGTAGATCATGAAAGACCTGGAACTTGTTGCTGAGGACTATCTTGAATTTGTTGAGTTTGTTAGTATTCTGAAGAAAGGCCGTATTGAACTTTTGTGATACTGTCTGCCCCGTTGTCCAGTGCTTCTTGAGTTTCGATTTCATCTTGGCGACCAGTAAGTGATGGTCTGATGCTATATCAGCTCCTCTCTTGGTTCTCACGTCCTCTATAGTCCTCCTGAACGTTTTGTTGATGCAAATATGGTCGATTTGGTTTTGTGTAGAGTGATCCGGTGAAGTCCATGTGGTTTTGTGTATACGTTTATGTGGGAATATGGTGCCGCCTATGACCAGCTTATTGAAGGCACATAGATTTGCAAATCTCTCACCATTTTCGTTTCTTTCTTCCAGTCCGTGTAATCCCATGATGTCTTCATATTCAGTGTTGTCCGTTCCAACCTTGGCGTTGAAATCTCCCATCAGAATGGTCAGGTCCTTTGTTGGGCACTTCTCGACTATTGACTGCAGCCTATTGTAGAATTGATCTTTAGCGTCTTCATTGTAGTCGTTGGTAGGCGCATAGCATTGGATGATGTTCATTGAAATGCCCTCTTTCTTTGTTTTAAACGAGGCTTTGATGATCCTTGGTCCATGAGATTCCCATCCTATAAGCGCATTTTGCGCTTGTTTGGACAGCATCAATGCAACTCCTTGTGTATGTGGTGCATTTCCACTATTAGTCACTATCCATCTTTGCTTAGTAACCAAAATTAATTTTCTTTTTTTTATTATAAAATATATTTATTTCTTTAAACGAAATGAAAGATAAATCAAAATGAAAATGAATTAAATGACACATGAATCATTCATTAGAAAGTGAATAAAATATTTTTCTTTTCATTTTGTTCATTCATTAAAACAAAACAAACCAAAATATTAACCATGAAAACAATTGTTGAATACATTATTTAAATTGTATTTATACCGTCTTATTATTTCTTATTATGTTGATCACGTCACAATATGTAGTACAGATATTCATACTAGTACTAGTACTAGTACTACTACTACTACTACTACTATTATTATTATTATTATTATTATTATTATGAGTAGTAGTAGTAGTAGTACTGGTATTCATGTCATTTATAGGAATAATATTAGCTGTTGTATAAATCAATCTAGTCGAATGATTATCATTGAATTTTGTACCGGTTTCATCTTTTTTAATTGGATGGTTTGAACGTTTATGATTTTCTAATGAACGTGATTGACAAAAGCCTCGATGACATATTGAACATGAAAATGGTTTTGATGTTAAATGAGTGTAGCTAAATACTAATAATTTAAAAAAACAATGACAAAAAGTAAAATAAAATAATTTTTCATTATGAGGTTGTGGAGATTAATTATCTTTTGGTTTAAATTGAAATCATGAACCGAATGATGTTAGATCACCATTGAACACCTAAAAGCACTAGACGGCGGTTTCGTTCTATTGTGGGACTCCTCACCAGTGTGCATCCATGATCCCACCTCGTGGAATTCGAACCCAAGGCCTTCAGCCTTGCACTCAAGCACTTAACTACTTGACCATTGAGTCGGCATCCAACAGTGTTAATGTCTAACCTTAACCAATCCGCGAAGTTGCGCGACCATCTCACATTGTAACTAGTAACTAGTGACTAGCTTCGGGAGGGAGTTCTCGGAGCTCCAGTGAGAAGCTGTGATCAGTGGAGCTAATCCTTGTGGGGTAGAGACAGGTATCTACCTCAGTACAATGGAAGATGGTCGCAAAATTTCATGGGTTGATCGAAGTTAGACATTAACACCGTTGGATGCCTGCTCACTGGTCTGAAGTTTAAGCATTGGTGCGCGAGACCCTAGGTTTGAATCCCGTGAGCTGGATCTTGGAAACGCAGTTCTGAGGAGTCCCACAACAGAACGAAACGGTCATCCAGTGCTTTCAGATTTTCAGTGATGGTCTCACATCAATCAGTTCACGATCTCAATCAAAAATTATTTTTTTTAAAAAGAATTACAATAACTGTCGTTAAAACGATTATGATTATTATTCTCTACCTCAAATGATAAATTTCAAGGGTATGATAATAACTGATAATAATAGCGATAATAATAATAATCAAGAGAATAGTTTGCGTTCAAAATGGAAGAGTGTAGAGAATTGCTCATTGATAAGGGGTCTAGGTGTGAACGATAACTTTAAACCACAAATGTTTTGATGTTAGCTTGAATGAAAGTACAGAGTGAACATCAACTCTGAGATGCAAGTACATCCAGCTGACGAGTCCCAAATCGAACGAAACGTGCGTCCTGGATTCAACTGCTGGCCACTATCCATCACTGCTTACAATAATCGTCATTTATGTTTGTTAAAATAGAGCAATATATAGCTCAATCATACATTTTTATATGTTAATTGTCGTATTTTTCAAAACACCAGTTAATAGTTGCAGCATCAAATGGATTATTACATAAAGCATAAGATTTATTTCAAATCGAAGCCACTTTATTGTCTACCTCAAATATGGTTCGTTAAACACAATGAAACGAGCGCATAGTGTTTTTGATCATCACATCCTACAATTAGGTAATGTAACACAGTTTACTTCTAATTTACATACTATGATGGGTTTATACAAATCTCTAATGGTTTTTGCATCAAACATGAAGTTTACTTATTATCTAGTTTATACTATCTCAAAATATTGATGAACTTAAATAGATTCATTTGTTATTAGGTGGAGATTGATCATCAAATGAGAGTCCAAAAAATATTGAATGAACATTACAAATTTACTTGGCATTGTTTTACTTGTATCTTCCCAATGTTATTTAAGAGTGCATTTGATCAATCTCATGTTGACATATGTGCATCCTATGTGGATTGGTTCGACATAGCCATAAGCCACAAGCTTTTTAAGCGAAGATGGATAGTGGCTAGTAATGGAATCTAGGACGCATGTTTCATCCTAACTGGATTATGGAGTTCTTCACATCTGGAAAGAATCACGGAATACAATGCATAACTCAGAATCAATTCGAAGATTTGGACTTCACAGATGACCTAGCTCTTTTATACCGTAAACACGAGCAACTGCAGATGAAGACAAATAGTGTAGCAGCAGCTTCTGCATCAGTAGGCCTCAACATACATAAAGGAAAGAGCAAGATCCTCAAGTACAACGCGGAGAACACCAACTCAATCATACTTGACGGAGAAGCTCTTTCACGTCTCTAAGCAGGATTATGGATGAACAAGGAGGATCTGATGTAGATGAGGAGGCACGGATTCTTAAGATAAGTCTGGTATTTCTACAACTAAACATATGGAACTCAAAACAACAGTCAACTAATATCAAAGTGAGAATCTTCAATACGAACGTCAAGATAGTTCTACTGTACGGAGCTGAAACCTGGAGAACTACTACAACCATCATCAAGAAATTACAGGTACTATCAGCAACAATCTACTATGGGATAGAACAAAGCGGCTTCCAAATGAAGAGGAAATTAGAAAAAGATGATAGAAGTCGATAAGACATTCATTACGCAAATCATCAAACTGCATCACGAGGCAAGCCCAAACTTGCGATCCTGAAGGGAAGCGGAAAAAGCGGGATGCTAAATAACACATTATGTCGGAAAATGGAATCAGATATGAAAAGGATGAATAACAACTGGAAAGAGCTGGAAAGGATTGCCCAGGACAAGGTTGGAAGGAGAGTGCTAGTGGGTGGCTTATTCTCCTCCACGAAAACAAACGGGCATACGTAACTAACTAAGTAAGTAAGTAAGTAAGTAAGTAAGTAAGTAAGTAAGTAAGTAAGTAAGTAAGTAAGTAAGTAAGTAAGTAAGTAAGTAAGTAAGTAAGTAAGTAAGTAAGTAAGTGAGTGAGTGAGTAAGTAAGCAGGTAAATAAGTAAGTGAGTAAGTGAGTAAGTAATTGAGTGAGTAAGTAAGTAAGTAAGTAAGCAAGTAATTAAGTGATGAATACTATACTTTGTAGATTTCATCTCGAATATGTGATCCTTGATAAAATGGTCCGATAATATACGTTCCAATCATATTCGATTTGAAGCTGGTATTCTTTTGGTTAGTTTAAGTGTTGGATTTATTCACGTTAAAATTATCTTAAAACATTGGGTCCAAATGATTTGGATAATTTAGAGAAGAATACATTTACTCCTTTTGGTAACCGAATATTATGGTTACTATCAATATGACTTACATAAAATGGGATTGAAATATTTAATAACCAAACGTTTTATTCAGTTGTACAAAGGAGAAAAATCTTTTCAGAAATGTCTTACTTCAACCATTCCAGGCCTGAGTTCGAATCTCACGAGCAGGGATCGTGTATGTGCCCTGCAGAGGAGTCCCATAGTAGGATGAAACAGCCGTCCAGTAGTTCTAGGTTTACCATGATGGTCTAATTTCAGATGACTCATACATTCAATTATTAAACTACTACAATCTCCAGAAAACCCCTCTCTGATTGTGATCATATATATTAGTTGTCTGCATCTTCCTATTTACGTTTTATGACTGTAGTTGAACAGGTAAGTTCACCTTATGAAATCCGAGTAGGGTAAAACATGCATCCTAGATTCCATTGCTAGCCACTATTCATCTTTGCTTAAAATGCTTGAAAATTAATGACAATATCTAGGCAATCCATATAGGATGTATGTATATCAGAAGAGACTTAACATTTGCATTAGTTTTTGATGAAGTTTTGTTCTCTGAACTGGATGGTTTGGTCGTGGATCTTTCATCGTTCTTCTGAACGACATCATCAGCACAAATCTTCAGGTAGAAGTCACCTGAAGAAGTCTGCCTGAAGTTTGTGCTGACAATGTCGTTCAGGAGAGCGATGAATGCTCCACGACTAGACCATCCAGTTCAGAGGACGAAACTCCACCAAAATTTTCCACTTGAGCTACAAATCTTTTCCACCATCTCGAAATTGCATTAGTAAACTATTAATGAAAAGATCCAAACAAGCAATATGTATAAATTAAAATTAACTCCACTCCAAAAGGCAGTAGCTATCTGTACTTAGTAGTTAAGTGGATAACGGAATGGCATTTGAAGAGAACAGTACTGGGTTTGAGCTTCGGAGAGAAGATCAACTTGAATGAAAGTACACCGAAATGATAAGTGCTAGATCAGGAAAAACGCACTTCCTGGATTTCCCTGCTACCAAGAAATTGCTTTATTTAGGCTAAATAAATCAATATTTGAGCTATTCAGTTTATTGTAACTCTTCTGAATATCAATCATTTTTAATGATTTCATTATTCCTTTATTACAGTCTACTGTCAGATGAATAATTAGTTGAATACATTATTACACGTTTAATGATTGAGATCATGAACCGATTGATGTTAGACCACTGTTGAAAACCTAGAAGCACTGGCTGTCCGCGTCATTATATTATGGGACTCCTTAACAGTACGCATCCACGATCCCGCTCGCGGGATTCGAACCCACAGTCTTAGGTTTCTCTATATGTATATATAAACTCATTTTTCAGTTGTATTTGTCAAGCTTTTCTCTTTTAATTCTAGTGAATCAACCAGTGAAAATAAAAGAAAAATATATTTAAACAAAGACATCAAAAATGATTGAATTAAAAGAAACATATTCAATGTTGAATAGGTTGCAATTTTAATGAATTCCGTTTGAGAGAAACCTTTTCAATCGAAATGAATTGAATCGATATTACTTATATTAATCATTATGAATAGAAGAAATGAGATGAAAATAATTGTGAAATAAATAAGTAACAAGTAAATAGTATTGAACTGGAATCGAACTACATCATGAGACAAGCGATAACATGGAAACGTGAAGGGAAACATACAACAACAACAAGAAGAAGAAGAAGAAATGGATATTTTAATGCAGGATATGAAGTGAAATGTAATACTCTGTCATGAATACGTAAAAGATAAAATAATTGTGGTGCACGTTTTGTAGAAAATTCACAATATAATATAAATATAGTATGAGATGGTTTTGGTTCAATCAGTTGTTCCGTTGAATATAATGAGTTACTTAAATCCATTTCAGTAGCTTCAACAGATTTTTGTTTTATACCAAAAAATATTTATAAAGTTCTGGCCAATCTCATAGTTTAATAGCACTATAAATATGTCCAGCATTATATTCGTGTGGATAACAAAAATCGATAATAACGAAATGTTTAGGATTCATTTTCAACATTGATAAAGTGATCATTATTTGTTGAATTTGAAGTTTATGTTTATATCAAAGGTCATGTAAACAAAATTTTGATCTCTTATTACATTCACCATTCAACTGTTCTTCATTAGGTCCAAAAATTCCGAAGATGATGAAGAAGAAGAACAAGAACACGAAAAACAAGAACAACAACATGATGATGATGATTCTGAAGTGTTGTACGAAAAGGAATATGATAATGTACATAGATCATTTTTTATAATCATTGATTTCATCTGAATCATCCAATTTGCTAGTTGATCTATTTCAATTGTTGGCCTTGGTGAATGTAAACCGTTATTTAATGTCCAAACATCGTATTGATAAAGTAACTAGTTGATAAGTGATCTCCTCGCATCTCATTAAATTCCTTATCTAGTACAAATAGAATCTATAGTAAGAAGGTAACACTTTTAAAAAGGTTGAAACATTAAAATAAATGTAAAAATGAATGGGATAATCGGTATTCCTTATTGGTTATATAACTCAATAATTCTGCCTACAGTCGACTTAATTATCTTGATAATTTGCCGTAAAAACACATTAACATCGAATGGGGTTTTTGCAGGAATTATATTCATTTCAATAGTTGAGATAATGAGTCAATCGACGCTAGACCACCATGGAAAACCCGGAAGCACTGAATGGTCGTTTCGTCTCATTATGGAACTCCTCAGCAATGCAAATCCTGACCTTGGTGTTGGTTGACAGTCGTTTTGAGTTCTAGATGTCCTTCAGTTGTAAATATACTGCTCTCGCTTTACCGGTTCGCGCTTTCACATCTGCATCCGATCCACCGTGTTCATCAATGATGCTGCCCAAATATGTAAAGGTTTTCACATCTTCCAAATCTTCTCCGTTAATTGTGATTGGATTGGTGCATGCTGTGTTGTTTCGGAGAATCTTTATTTTCCCTTTGTGTATATTGAGACATACTGCTGCTGAGGCTGCTGCTACACTAGTCGTTTTCTCCTGCATTTGTTGTTGCGATTACGATAGTAGGATCAGATCATCTGCAAAGTCTAGATCGTCCAGTTGCATCCTAGATGTCCATTGTATCCCGTGCTTCCCTTCAGATGTTGACGTCTTCATGATCCAGTCGATCACCAGGGGAAAGAGGAAGGGTGAGAGTAAGCAACCTTGCCTGACACCGGTCTTTACTTCGAACGAGTCTGTCAGTTGTCCTCCATGCACGATACAAATTATTCATCTTAACTAACTAATATTCAGTTCGAATTCAGTATATTTTTTAAAGTCAAATTATATACTCTATGTTATCCATTAATTGTCTCAGACTTTGTTGTTCCTTCATTTCCAATATCAATCACTCTTCGATTTTCTCAACCATCTGCCGTCAAGTTATTCCACTTTCGATTGATGATGCATACTATTTATATCTGTTGATATCAGTAGCACATACCACACTATGAACCAACACAATTACGTCAAAATTAATACCTTATATCTTGCTTTATTATTTGCTTGTATGTTCCCATGGCTGTTTAAGACTGAGATTGATTAGTCCCTTGTTATCATATATGTATCCTGTGTGTACTGCCTCGATACTGTTTTAAGCAAAGATGGATGATGGTTATCGATGGAATCTAGGCTCCGTGTTTCGTCCTATTCGACACTCGTCAGCTAGATTTACCCAACTGTTTTCAGAATAAATGAGTTTTCTCTGGTTTACAATAGCTATCTGAATAATATTAATCCATAGTGAAAATGATAGTTTAATTATTATCCATAAGTTGTTTACTAATCAAATCCAAGAATAAATTAAAGTTTGTTTTTCTTTTTATGTTTGTTAACATTCTGAAGTATTGATAATAAGAGTTTAGTTCATAGATATTTTCCACTCAATTGAATGGATTATATCACATACAATTGTAGATATCCCTATGAACTATTCATTGAAAGTGTACTAATCTAACATTAGACATACATTTTGTAATATGGTTTAATATTTATTTGATGTTCAATCTTCTGAACGACATCATCAGCACAAACTTCAGATAGATGATGAAAGCTCCACGATCAAACCATCCAGCTCAGAGAATAAAACTCCGTCAAAAAATGTTCTTATGTGATGAATGGTCTCTGTAATTCATGTACATAAGTAGTTGATACCCTATAAATATCAAGTTTTATTATAGACAGTCATAACTGTCGAGGTTTCTTTCTTTGTGTTGTTTTAGGAAATACATTTTATAATTAATCATATTGTATTAATTGATTTGTATCGGTTGTTTGAATCTTCGCATTGATGTGAAAGATTAGTAATTGACCAGTGTCTTTTAGTATATATACATCCTGTGCGAATTGTCTCAATACTGTCATTAGTCAGTCAGTTACAACGTAGCACCAGGCATATATATATATACATGATTTAAAAACTTGCTAAGGTTTGATTAAGGTTCAGAAGTTCTCAATTCATAATGCATACGGTACATAAACTCGTCCATAGGGTTAGGGTTTAGGGTTGGGTTGTAGCCTAGGGTTAGGTTTAGGGTTGTAGCCTCTCAATAAACACCTCTTCTCTAAAATCCGTTGTAAACCGATCGTATGTTAGCATCCTAACCCTAACCTTAAACCTAAACCTAACCCTAACCCTATGGACGAGATTCTATATCATATGCATTATGAATTCAGAACTTCTGAACCTTAATCAAACCTTAACAGGTTTTTAAATCATGTAAAAGAAGAATATCCACTGTAATTCATTACTTTCATATAATATGTTTCCACTTTATACTAACTGTCTTCTGATTGGCTAATAATTGTCAAGGTCACTTAAGATTCGTTCAAAGGTCGTCTCTAAATTAGTCTCGCCCCATTTTTATTGATCATTTTAGGCTTCAGAGGGTGATTTGTGTGGCCAGTTCTCTGGCGTTTTTCGTTAGTCTGCGTGTAAGAAGGCTTGTTACGCTGAAGCTCAACACCCATTTCGCAAGTTCGAGGTGTTGAAGGCAAGTTATACGATAGCAGCGGGGAGAACCTGTTCACTGTGACTCTTATTATTATTATTATTATTATTATTATTATTATCATTACCATCAGCTTTATTCAATATTATATTTTTTGTACAATATAGAATTCTCAGCGCAAAGTATTTCAATATGTTTCCGTTTCTTTCAGTTATAGTGACCCACATTTATCACGAGAACACGACTGGTTTAATAAAAACAATTATTATTATAACCAACTGTACCAGTATTTGTTTTAATGTGCTTTTGTTTGACTGTGCTAATGACAGCTATATTGTTCTTCCATTCTTATTCTCACACTTTGATTGTGACTTTGCGCGAATTCGGTTACGTTCTGTAACCAAGCTTGTATCCTGGCACGATCTCGATATCCTTTCGATACCACGAGATCGCCAGCAAATATATCTCGACTTGGTCCATTAACTGCCTTCTGATATTTGGCTTCTCGGGGATTTTATGGATTTATTTGGTTACGTTCAACCTTCGCCTTCTGATTTACTTGGCACGTGCTTTTTTGGTAGTGGTGTTCATAGTCAATCCCGACTCGACGCCACGCTACACAGTCTTCAGTCTTCAGTAATAAGGAAAGTAGGTTGGTGAGCCTGTATTAATCCTGACATATTGCTTTCCAGTGAAGGTCCAGCTTCTCTTTGAAAGTATTCACTGATGGGACTGATACCACTTGTTCGGGTAAGGCGTTCCAATCAATGACTACTCGATGAGAAAAACGAGACTCCACATTAAGTTTATTAGATCTTGTTGAAGTATCTAGATGGCAGAAACAGGTAGCCCAGATGCTCAAGCAGGACGCCCTTATTAGAAAGAGCTGGAGTCTTTCGTTGTCTCTGTGAGATGAACTTAGGTTCATTCAAGTCAACTTGTGGAGTATCTTTAGGAGGACTAATTTTCAAGTGTATAGGTTTAGCTGGATGCGTGTTGTCACATGACTCACATTTTAGCACATTACTGAACGAACAGCCGGGATTAGTCATGTCGTTATGGTTTTTGGTTTCAGTTGGAGTCCGTATCTTATCCAAAAGTTTCCGATCTGCAGACTCATCTAGATCTACAGAGTGATCAGCCGTAATTGGCGTGGTGTCATGCTTATTGTTCGTGTGTTTTAAACTATTTGCTGTGTTGCAAACTGTCTCTGGTTGGTTATTTGCTGTAATACTACCACTGAATTCTATCGCTTCACGTCTCCTTACACAACGTTGACAGGGCGTAAGGTCTGGAGTGACTTATATATTCTTGTATGGAATTAGTGAGCCAATATAGGGGTTACAGATTTGGACCTTTTATTTGGTTTAGAAGTTGGTGATGTACCGGTAAATAAATCCCCAAAATAAATAGCTCTAAGTTTTCGACATTGGATGCTGACCATATGTTTTAGTGGACTCATCTAGCTGAAGGCGCTCGGTCATGCATCCGCACCAGATCACGTGTGGTAACGCCGTGCTCAACATCAACCGCAATCGCTAGCCAGATTAGATCAGAGAACTCCGATATATTGGTCATCGCCAAATATACCCTTCCGATGCCCTCGACTCTGTCTTTTGATTTCTCTGGGTGGAAACGAAATATATTAGAGGGTGTTACTGGTAAAAGCGTTGTCAAACACTGAATACCTGTGACATCATCATTGGTGAGACCGACGTGATCTGGTAGACCTAATTGCAACTGTGAGTCCGTTCCTTTTTGGGATTATTATATATCATTGCCCTACTTTTTTATTTTTTTTAAACATTGTGATTTTTTTCGCACATTTTCTTGGATATATATATATTTTCCCTCGTTCATTATCGTACTTCATATTTCAACATGACTGAACAGACGCTTAAGGTATCCCACCCCTTAGAACCAAAGTGACGGCTATTCTGGATTACCCAGAACCGACCAACGTCAAGCAATTACGCACGTTTAATGGCCTCGTAAGTTTCAATAGACGTTTCATACCGAAATGCGCATTACTCATGAAACCTCTAACCGACCAACTTCGTGGAAATGCGAAATCCATTAATTTGGACGACAACGCACGAAAAGCATTCTCCACAGTTAGGGAACTGATTGCCAAAGCAACAATGCTCGCACATCAGGACACCGAAGCACTCATTAGCATCGCGGTAGACGCATCCGACTCAGCAATCGGAGGAGTCTTACAACAATGGCTTAACAACTCCTGGCAACCCTTGGCATTTTCCTCTAGAAGGTTGCTAGACACCGAATCGAGATACAGCACATTCGGTAGGGAACTCCTAGCTATGTATTGTGCTGTACGACATTTTCAACACTATGTCGAAGGCCGTGAATTCACTCTTTTCACGGACCATAAACCGCTCACTTTCTCGTTAAGCTCTCCTTCAGACAAATACTCCCACCGTGAGTCTCGACAACTGGACTACATTTTGCAGTTTACTTCAGATATTCAACACATCTCTGGAGCAAACAATGTAGTTGCAGACGCCTTATCTCGCATAACTTCCTTGAACAGTTTCCAAGGAATCGACCTACTTAAACTCGCCGAGCTTCAAAAAGAAGACACTGATCTTCAGCACGAGTTATCGTCCACAACCCTTAAACTACGCATCAAACAGATGGGAACAGGTAAGGAAACCTTACTTTGTGACACATCTACAGGCAAGGATCGCCCAATCGTGCCGAAACATTATCGACGCAATGTCTTCAATACATTGCACAAACTTTCTCATCCAGGTGTTCGTGCAACCATCAAGCTTATAGCAGGACGGTTTTGCTGGCCTGGTATGAATAAAGACGTGAGGGAGTGGGCGCGCTCCTGTGTAAGCTGCCAAAAATCTAAGGTTATCAGACACAATAAATGTCCCTTAGGCTCATTTAAAACTCCCGATGCTCGTTTCGACCATGTTCATCTGGATTTGGTAGGACCTTTACCAGATTCAAACGGATACTCTTACCTCTTAACCTGCGTAGACCCTCTCACTCGATGGCCAGAAGCAGTACCTATCAAGGACATCACTGATGAAACAGTGGCCCGCACATTCGTCGAACGATGGGTAGCAAACTTCGGCTGCTCTTCAACCATCACTACAGACCGCGGACGTCAGTTTGAATCTGATCTTTTCCGTCGTCTGACCACACTTTTAGGAATCACTCGCTTCCGAACGACCGCCTACCACCCACAAGCAAACGGGTTGGTAGAACGCTTTCACCGACAACCAAAAGCTTCACTATCAGCTGCGAACGTTTCACAGTGGACCGACGCTCTTCCACTCGTCTTACTAGGTATCCGCAATGCAGTGAAAGTTGACACTCGATACACTGCGGCTCAACTCGTTTATGGAACGACACTTCGACTTACAGGAGAATTCGTGGATCCTTCTTCCTCTTCAATGAATATGGATCTAACCTCCTACACGAACAGGCTTACAAACGCGATGCATTCAGTTAAACCTGCTTCCACTCGACCCCAATCAACCGATGTTTTCGTTCAACCTGACTTACTATATAATACACACGTTTTCGTTCGTCGAGACTCGCATCGACGACCATTCGAATCAGCATACGAAGGACATTTCAAAGTTCTTCAACGCGAACCGAAGTACTATATAGTCGATAGGAACGGAACAAACGATAGCATCAGCATCGATCGCTTAAAAGCAGCGTATTTAGAAGGAAATCCCATCTACGTCGATTTTCCTTCGTTACAATCGAACGACACGACTCCACTCATAATTCCTCAACCGACAACCAACACAAGCAATGATACTCCGAATGTATCTGAAAATAAACCTAAAACGACGCGTTCTGGAAGAAGAGTAAGATTTCCAGAACATTTAAACGACTACTGCACGTAAAGCACTACTCGACATTTTATATTATCTCGATCTTTCTTTTTACGATATATAATTTTTTTAAAAAGAATTTTAATATGCTTATATATTTATATTTTTTTACTTAAAAAAACAAAACAAAAAACATTTTTTAACGCTATTATGTGTGCTTGAGTATATTTTCCATTTTTTCACCGACATTGTGTTTCTGCGCACATAGGAGTGTATTTCGACATGCACTTACACTTTCTTTTTTCTTTTCCAGGACGGCTCGAAAAGAACGATGCAGTTTACGAGGAGTCGAAATTTTCGTTGTAAATTTTTCTTTTTTACTATGTTGTACCTCGGTCCCATATAGCAAGGAAAGACGACCAGACGCTGCTACACATAGTAAGCTATCAGAAGAGTGTTGACCAACGACAAACTCGTTGGGTTTAAACTTCTGGCCGGCCACGCCTTAGGGTCGTCACTGCCCCACTAGGGGGGAGTGATCTGTAGCGGTAAATAAATCCCCAAAATAAATAGCTCTAAGTTTTCGACATTGGATGCTGACCATATGTTTTAGTGGACTCATCTAGCTGAAGGCGCTCGGTCATGCATCCGCACCAGATCACGTGTGGAAACGCCGTGCTCAACATCAACCGCAATCGCTAGCCAGATTAGATCAGAGAACTCCGATATATTGGTCATCGCCAAATATACCCTTCCGATGTCCTCGACTCTGTCTTTTGATTTCTCTGGGTGGAAACGAAATATATTAGAGGGTGTTACTGGTAAAAGCGTTGTCAAACACTGAATACCTGTGACATCATCAGTGAAATTCCTCTTTCATTGGAGTTATTGGCCATGATTTGAAACTGAGTGAGCACAGAGCTCGTTAAATTGAATATAATATCTGAATATTTGTTGTTATTAGGTATTAACCAGGTTAATACTAGGATCAGAGTCTATGAGTATATAATAAATTTTAGATGTATTTGAGACTTAAGTCCGCAATAGGAATAATAAGAACTGGTAGTTGTCCACCGAAAACAATTTTTTCTTATTTTTAACGGTAAAATGTACTCGATGTACAAGATAGGATGATAATAACAGTACAATACACCCTACAATAGAACAAGTCGAAGAATACCTAAACCATGTGAAAAATGTTACCAATTTTCAAATTTTGCACGAACATTCTTTATCTAGGATACTTACAAGATCACGCAGAGGGATTCGGCAAACGTTTATGCACATAGCATTTAACAAACACATATGGGAAGGAAATACTTGTACTCAATACAAATAAATGACGAAAATTTTGCCAAAAATCCTCGTTACAAATATACTACAAAACTGAATTATTTTAGTTGATTGATATGCTCTTCTAAAATTGGTGTCAACGTGAGAATGAGAACTCCAGAGCACTATGAGTAGATAAACGTTACGGTTCGACTGAAGTAAAAAATGACCTAAAATACGCACAGCACTGTCAATATCACATGACCTATTTCGCAACCGACAAAACTGACAGAAGTCAAAGTGAGGACTCGGACAATGAATTTGGTAATATGTAATGACGTTACGAGCTATGTATGCCTTACAACTGATGAATATAAAATAAAGAGATTGAATAGCAATATTGTTACGCATAAAGTGTCCGTAGGACCAATCAAATGTCGCTGAGCCCTTGCGAAATCATCTGGCGGTTGAGTCCCTGTATGTCGAACGGTTCGCCGATCCCCGTCAGGGTCAAGGACAAGTAACACGCACCAATCGATTGCACGCTATGAACTAACTCATACGGTGGTGGTCTCAACTTCTTCCTTGTACCTACTTTTGCTAACACATTTCCGTAACAACGTCTTAGGGTCGTCACTGCCCCACTAGGCGGGGAGTGATCTGTAGCGGTAAATAAATCCCCAAAATAAATAGCTCTAAGTTTTCGACATTGGATGCTGACCATATGTTTTAGTGGACTCATCTAGCTGAAGGCGCTCGGTCATGCATCCGCACCAGATCACGTGTGGAAACGCCGTGCTCAACATCAACCGCAATCGCTAGCCAGATTAGATCAGAGAACTCCGATATATTGGTCATCGCCAAATATACCCTTCCGATGTCCTCGACTCTGTCTTTTGATTTCTCTGGGTGGAAACGAAATATATTAGAGGGTGTTACTGGTAAAAGCGTTGTCAAACACTGAATACCTGTGACATCATCAGTGAAATTCCTCTTTCATTGGAGTTATTGGCCATGATTTGAAACTGAGTGAGCACAGAGCTCGTTAAATTGAATATAATATCTGAATATTTGTTGTTATTAGGTATTAACCAGGTTAATACTAGGATCAGAGTCTATGAGTATATAATAAATTTTAGATGTATTTGAGACTTAAGTCCGCAATAGGAATAATAAGAACTGGTAGTTGTCCACCGAAAACAATTTTTTCTTATTTTTAACGGTAAAATGTACTCGATGTACAAGATAGGATGATAATAACAGTACAATACACCCTACAATAGAACAAGTCGAAGAATACCTAAACCATGTGAAAAATGTTACCAATTTTCAAATTTTGCACGAACATTCTTTATCTAGGATACTTACAAGATCACGCAGAGGGATTCGGCAAACGTTTATGCACATAGCATTTAACAAACACATATGGGAAGGAAATACTTGTACTCAATACAAATAAATGACGAAAATTTTGCCAAAAATCCTCGTTACAAATATACTACAAAACTGAATTATTTTAGTTGATTGATATGCTCTTCTAAAATTGGTGTCAACGTGAGAATGAGAACTCCAGAGCACTATGAGTAGATAAACGTTACGGTTCGACTGAAGTAAAAAATGACCTAAAATATGCACAGCACTGTCAATATCACATGACCTATTTCGCAACCGACAAAACTGACAGAAGTCAAAGTGAGGACTCGGACAATGAATTTGGTAATATGTAATGACGTTACGAGCTATGTATGCCTTACAACTGATGAATATAAAATAAAGAGATTGAATAGCAATATTGTTACGCATAAAGTGTCCGTAGGACCAATCAAATGTCGCTGAGCCCTTGCGAAATCATCTGGCGGTTGAGTCCCTGTATGTCGAACGGTTCGCCGATCCCCGTCAGGGTCAAGGACAAGTAACACGCACCAATCGATTGCACGCTATGAACTAACTCATACGGTGGTGGTCTCAACTTCTTCCTTGTACCTACTTTTGCTAACACATTTCCGTAACAACGTCTTTTGTGTTATACGGGTTTCAAAGCATCCATATTACCTGTTATATCCGAGCGAAGATTAAACCACGAGTACCTTCTGAGACATTAATTGACTAATAATATCTGTATATTCTTATGCTATAACTATTCAACAATTAGATTGTGTATATTTATATTTCTCTTATTATAAGCTTCATTTTCACCTATAATTTTTTATTATACGATTTACTGTGACTAAGCTGTGTTCAGTTTAGTGACTACTGTCTCCCACGTTCATAGCCACTTTTTGGCTTTATTGTGTACAGACGTTATTTTCTATTTTATGGCGCGTTGCAGTCTAATTGCTTGATATATTGTAGATCACCAACGTAGATGATCTATGTCGAAAGGATTGGAGACCTACTCGAATTAGACGGGAATGGTGTGAGAAACTATCTAACGTCGGCACATTACCTGGACTACCACATTGACATATCAAGGTACTATAGATACTTTGAAGACTGTACAACACGGAGGACGTTATTACAGAAATATATTAATTAAAGTAGATACAAGCGAAAGTAAGACCACTTCCGCATGGGCCAGTCCATGGCATATCATTAAATGATGCGCGTTGGTTATCCCTAACCATGACGAGGATCGATGATTTGCTCGATATTCAATGACTCGACTGCCGGATGATTTGGCTAGGGCTTAGTGACATTTCGCTGGCCCCACATTACTCCCTCACCAGATTCATTGGTTTGGCAGCGTGCTAAGATTGTATAAGTTGTATTTGATTGGTGGATAAATCACGTGATAAGAAGCCGGATATAGGGTTGTAACAGCTTAGGTTGGTTGGTTAGGAGTTGACCTCAAACAACCAAGCATATGCCTGGACAGTATAGTTCAAGT
Organism: Schistosoma haematobium; assembly: GCF_000699445.3. Taxonomy (NCBI): domain Eukaryota; kingdom Metazoa; phylum Platyhelminthes; class Trematoda; order Strigeidida; family Schistosomatidae; genus Schistosoma; species Schistosoma haematobium. Next base: position 66,730 of record NW_026137119.1, read on the forward strand.
ATTTATTCACCTTCCTATTTTGTATAGGTGTTATATTCCCTATTATTTCATGTTGAATGTTGAGAGGCTTTGTTTGTCTGAATACATGACTCCACGCTCCACTGTGACTGCGCGAAGATCGAAATAAACACCTATTCACTATTTGTCCGAGGCTGTCGCCAAAATGCATATGGGTCATAGAAACAGGAGCAGGTCACCACAACGACCACGATGCACGTCACAAAACAGGTCACAAATGTCCAGACAATCTGGGCAGTTTTGTTGGTACCACTGGAAGTTTGGTGTCAACTCAACCAAGTGCATGCAACCATGCGCCTGGCCTAAACAAAATTCCAAGATAGCGGGAAACGAGTAATTCCCCCCAGGTCGCGACGACTGAGGAGGTGCGCCTAAACAGTCGCCTGTTTTATGTAAGAGACAGAAACTCTGGCTTGAATTTCTTGGTGGATACTGGCGCTGCTCTTAGTATCATCCCTCAAAACAAAGCTAAGCTGAGTCCAGAAACATCCTCAATTACACTCCAAGCTGCAAATAAAACTAAAATCGCGACATTTGGGCAGAAAACTTTAACCCTAGATTTGGGGTTCAGGAGGCAATTCCCTTGGGTTTTCACGGTAGCCGACTTAGATCTGGCAATACTGGGGATGGACTTTCTAGAGAGATACGAATTTCTAGTTGACACTAAAAACGGCGCTTAACACTAACAGAAACTTTGAATTATACAAAAGGCAAAGAAAGTCACATCAGCTCTCTTAACTTGATTCAAACTCCTCCAGTAACAACAGCGAAATTCCAAGATATACTCGCGGAATTTCCAAACATAACTAAACCACACCCACAGCCTTCCGAAGACAAACTAAAAGTAAGTCATAATATCAAAACCAAAGGTGCACCGGTGTTTGCAAAACCCAGGAGACTAGCATCAGATAAGCTCAAAATCGCCGGAGCCGAGTTTGATTATATGCTACAACTCGGTATTATCCGTCCCTCTGATAGCCAATGGGCATCCCCTTTGCATATGGTCCCAAAGAAAATGAAAGCGACTGGCGACCGTGCGAGGATTACAGAGCCCTCAACCGTCAAAGTGTACCAGATAGGTACCCAATACCGCATATCCAACATTTTACAAACGGTTTACAAGATATGAACATATTCACTAAAACTGACTTAGTCAGGGCATATCACAATATCCCGGTGGCCGATGAAGATATCCCCAAGACAGCTATTACTACACCTTTTGGCTTATTCGAGTTTGTACGCATGTCATTTGGCCTGAGAAATGCGGCACAGACATTTCAAAGATTCATGGATAACCTACTTCGAGTTATGCCATTTGCTCAGGGGTATATAGACGATTTGTTAATTGCCAGTCCCGATTTACAATCACACGAACAGCATGTACGAGCAGTGTTGAAAAGACTGGATGAACATGGAATGAACATACATCAAAGTAAGTGTGTTTTCGGTGTTCAAACTTTAGAATTTCTCGGTCACACAATAAGCCCAGAAGGGATTAAACCGATCAAAAAAGAAGTAGACACCATCAAACAATACCCCATACCTAATCCTCTAACACAACTGAGAAGTTTTCTAGGTCTAATTAACTTTTATCGCAGATCCATACCAAGTTGTGCACAATTAATGCAACCTTTGACAGATTCACTCAAAGGAAAACCAAAAGAATTCAAACTGTCCTCTGACGCCGTCGAAGCTATTAAACAGCTTAAAGATAAACTAGCTCAAGCAACTACGTCGATGTATCCGAATTCTCTTTCCCCACTTACGTTTATGGTGGATGCTTCAGATAAAGCAGTAGGTGGTACCCTTAACCAACTGGTTAAAAACGCCTGGAAACCAATTGCTTTCTTTTCAAAAAGACTCGCTCCAGCAGAGACAATGTATTCTACCTTCGGGCGAGAACTTCTTGCAATCTACCTAACCATTAAACACTTCCGACACATGTTAGAAGGCAGGGAATTTATAGTCTTTACGGATAACAAACCACTAACGAATGCACTAAGAGCGAGAGCTGATAAATACTCACCTCGAGAAGTCCGACACCTTGACTATATATCACGGTTCACAAGCGATATCCGACATGTCAAAGGTCAGGACAATCAGGCGGCAGATGCTTTATCTAGACTAGAAATGAACGTGCTACAGCAGTCTACAGTAAGCTTCGAGACGTTGCGAAACGAACAGGAGCAGGATCTAGAATTACAAAACCTGCTTAAAACAAACAATTCAAGTCTTAATTTAAAACAGTTCCCATCACCTGTCAATGGTATTCTAATCTACCGTGACACGACCAAGGCAATGCCGCGACCTTTCGTTCCCAAAAGTATGCGAAAGTTGATGTATAATAACTTTCATTCTCTGTCTCATCCTGGCGCAAAATCTTCAACAAAACTAATCAATGCCAGATATATATGGCCGAATTTACAGAAGGATGTACACAAGTGGGTTAGAGAGTGTTCAGCATGCCAACAATCAAATGTTAATCGTCACACAAATTCACCCATAGGTGTTTTCTCGCAACCAGATGCACGTTTTGCCCATGTGCATATCGACTTGGTAGGCCCTTTACCTCGTTCAAACGGTTTTAATTATCTGTTTACATGCATAGATCGATTTACCAGATTCCCTATAGCCATCCCGATAGCGGACATTACGGCGGAAACAGTGGCCAAGGTTTTCATGCAGAACTGGGTAACCATTTTTGGTACACCCATAACAATAACGACTGATAGAGGAGCGCAATTCGAATCCGAACTATTTAATAACTTGGCTAAACTTCTAGGCTCCAATAGGACACGCCGCACTGCATATTATCACGGCTATGCTAACGTTAAACCAATTATTATTAGTGGTCCATACAAAATCCTGGAACTTAACACTAGCGTTATAAAAAAGACATGTTGTGTCAATAACTTATATATATCGTTGGTTTAAGTATAATGTAAAATGGAAAATTACCAAACTTGTAGTTTTCTTTCTATAGCATTATTATTAATATAAACAAAGAACTAGTACTGTTCCAATATGGCGCTTTGACACATCAATCTGTCCTCTTGTCATTTCTCTCTCATATCTGAGCGACTTACGGGCAACAAACATCGTATTGAAGGTGGGTAGCCATTAAACCACATCAGGTCACGAGGAAATGACTTCAATATTTCCTTACACCGATTAATCATTCATAATACTAATGAGTAATAGGACTTACACACTTCTAAGGTGCAGACCAATTCGTTGCTTGGATGAATTGATGAAATATTGCTTCAATATATCATGAATACCTAAATCAAACCACAAAAGATTATTTGACACAACTGTACTTGATCCTCACACTCTACACAATTTTTTTCCTCCTTAACGTATATTCTTTCCCATTTTGTGGAGTACTCTTATGTACCCTTTTGTAATCAAGCAGAGCGTATTTGGGAATGCACAAGTTCTTCATTCACTGATCACCACTTGTTCAGATCGACCACTAGGATGTAGCAGTTGAGTAAGTACATGATGACTTCAACCAAACAAAGCTTACAAAAACACAGTTCAAGTTTGCGAACTTCGGTATACTCGAGTTGAAACTAAAATGCAACCTTGAATGTGTACAAAGACACTCTCTTTTAAGAGTCATTTAATGTCATCTATATACAAATAATAAATAAAATGTTCTCATCTCTGTCTGTTAATCGTTACAAAGAAGATGTCTTCTTGTTATTTTTGTGTAATTTTGTAAGATGTATAAGCTCATAATCAGTTGTACAACCTCAGTTTGAGTGTAGCTCTTTTATGGTGTTTATATGCTGTAAAGACATCTTGAAAGTAGCCTAGCAGCCAAGGTCAGGGAAGGTAGCCAAGCTCATTTAACACGTCACACTGGCAGAAGTAAGATGTCGGAACTAAGTAGAACAGAGAAAATAGCGGCTGCTAAGAAAAAGGTGTGTCCACTGACATATGACCATACTATTGCAGAATACTTTTACTTTGTTGGTTGGTTTTGACATTTCGATTTCTCTACGCAAATATTTAATTGGAGTACGTGTTCGGTCTAAGAAAAACTCGTGAGATCATCTGTTCAAATTTAAGTAGCAGTTTTCCTGTGGTATGTGGGGTCCAGGCACTTTCGATACTGGGTATTTGTGTTTATTGTTCGGGTATAGATCGCTAATGTGTTTGTAACCAAGTCATCGAAGGAATATCAAAAAGTGTATAGTGTCATCATAAATCCGCTAAAATACTTATCCTGTGGTTTTTTCGTGATCATCTGTGTCAGTCAACATTACATTGTAATAAGGTGGTGGCTGAAATCAGATAATGCATAAAGTTACCGGTTTTGGAGAGGACGGTTTGTTCTATCTGTCATTTTCCAATTGTTAGGCATTTGCGACCCTGTTTATCGGTTTATCAGCTCAATATAATAATTTGCTTTTAATATCGCTATATACTCAGTTATTTTTCTTTACGTGAGATACGTCGGTCTATGGTCAAACACTAACAACTTTACACATTTCCCAATTACGAAGGACGTTCTACAATATGATCCACTGTTATACAGTGCACTTAACGTTCTATGTGGTAGTTTCAAAAACCTGGTGCCAGAAATTAGGTCTTTAACTCTCATCTTTCGACACGCCTGTTCGAAACGTCGGAATAAATTGCAGTTGTGTCACTAAGCCTTAATATCATTTAAATGGAATTAAACTAGCTTTGTAATTCGTTGTTTCTAGTGGTCTCATGTCGTACATAGCGGAAACTCACGTTTCTCTGAACAGTGCTTTCTATTTATAGTACTAATAAAGCCATATTGTGTTTTGTTTTCTTGCTTAAAATAAAAGTGGTTTAGACACAGACTTTTCTCACTCTAATATATGACATTGTATTAAATTTCAAAGTTAACGTGGGCGGAAAGCATAAATTCTGCTAATTGAACGTGACGGGTATTTTCGGTTTATTTCATATCAGATATAAGATTCGTATAACGTAAATATGCCAATGAGGGTTTCGTGGAATTGATACATCATCGTGTTTAGATTTCTTGAGAACTATTATCAAGCTTCCACTGCTCACACATGCATGATACATCTGCTTTCGGAGACGTAGTTTTTAATTCTGAACCTCGAACAATTATAATTTCAACTTGACATTATCTTCTCACTTTTACGTGGTAGATGAACTACACATATACTAATATTATGAAGTGATTTTTCGCCATACATCACATTCTTTCCTATACATCTTTTTAATAGCTAAGAGAATTCCAAGCTGCCAAGGCTAACAAACAGTCAAATGAATCATATGTCAACGAAGCTCATGGTTTCAACGTTTCGGGGACTGGTGGCTATCGAGTAAGTAATGGGAAAGGTTTTAATGCAGACTGTGATTTGTTTCTAAAGATCAGTTACTGAAAAGCTTTAGAGTTGAGATGCATATCTTCTATAGCTCACTGAGAAATAGTTATCTTCGGCTTCAATGTATTTCATCATCCTGTGTAAATGTAAACGCATCAATTCACTTGTATAGTTGACCTTTTCAAGTATAATCCTCATCTACAAATGTGTAGCAACACTTGTTATCATCCGTAGACGAATGGATAAATTTGTTTCACGGTAAGTATATTTTTCCATGATCAGCTGTATGTCTTAGTTGATATTATTTCTATTTCATTCTCTCTCTCATCTTATAAATTAATTTCCTCACTTAAGTGTGGTAGCATGGATCATCATCATCTCAAACATCTAAATCATTATCATCATCATCAACATCTAAATCATCATCATCACCATCTAAATCAACATCATCACCATCATCTAAATCATCATCACCACCTAAATCATCATATTCATCACCATCTAAATCCTCTTCATCATCATCATCATCATCATCATCACCACCTAAATCATCATCATCATCTAAATCATCATCATCATCTATGTCATCATCTAATCCATCACCATCATCATCTATATCATCATCATCATCATCACCATCTAAATCCTCTTCATCATCATCCTCATGTCTTTCTTCAGAAATACACAATGATTTGAATTCGTTTGTACAGATCTTTTCTCTTTTATATAATAATAATAAATAATAATTATCAATTTTTACTTGTTTCTCACGTTTCTTGTGGCTCCGTTTAAGAACGGATCTCTGCTTTTAAAACTTGAACATTTTGTAGATATTATCTACGGGTTGCGAATTATAAATAAATCATAGAACAGAAATTATTCGTTTTGTCGATTTAAATATGTCAGATAAAAAGAAATAGGAAGATCAATTGGCTATTGAATGGAGATAGATGTATCCAGTTGTATTAAGGATCTAGACAATTTATACAAATATCCGTTGATATTTGAACGAATGGTTTGCCAGAAATTAGAGGTAGTGTTAATAGTGGTAATATATAAGAGAACGAGTGCGTATAATGACATAGTACGGGAAGAAAGAGTTTGTTCGTAGAAAGAAAGATATGTAGTGACTCACGTTTATCACGAGAACACGACTGGTTTAATAAAAACAATTATTATTATAACCAACTGTACCAGTGTTTATTTTAATGCGCTTTTGTTTGACTGTGCTAATGACATCTATTTTGTGCTACCATTCTTATACTTACACTTTGATTGTAACTTCGCGCGAATCCGGTTACCTTCTGTAACCAAGCTTGTACCCTGGCACGATCTCGGTATCCTTTCGATGCCACGAGATCGCCAGCTAATAAACCTCGACTTGGTCCATTAATTGCCTTCTGGTATTCGGCTTCTCGGGGATTTTATGGAGTCATTTGGAACGAGCTTCTTACGCCTTCTGATTTGTCTGGCACGTGTTTCTTGGTAGCGGTGTTCATAGTTTACCTCAACTCGACACCACGCTACATTGGTGAGCTGTATTTTGGAACACGCCTCAACATCTGGTCGAATCTTCCAAAGAAGCCAATTCGGTGAGTCTATGATTTATCTATCCACGTCTGTCGTATATTTTCATATTATCTTTTAATATTTAATATACACGACATGACGGATAACGATGAGAATATTATTAATATAATAGACTCACATGTACGTGTACCGAATCCTTGTTACTTTTTATCCGCGTGACGATGAATTCCACGCCTTATTCGAGAAATTTCCCCTATTGACTATTCTCCTCGCTGACCCGGCTGCTTGGTACGGAATGCATACGCATGAGCATATCCGTCTACCACCCAGCGCCAAATGGTTAAGTAAACGGTTTCACTGCCAACTTAAAAGTGCTCTACGAGCACACGAAAACGGCAACTGGCACGAAACCTTACCATTCGTTCTTTTAGTGGTGAGAACGAGTTTAAAGGCAGATATCCAATGTTCCGCCACTGAACTTGTATACGGCACGACATTGCGTCTGCCCGGAGAATTCTTCACACCACGGAGCAGACCTAATTTCGGTAAATCAGACTACGTCCATCGACTGTCTGCATTTATGCGAACGCTGTCTCCGGTGTCAACTCGAATACAACATCGACAGGTCGCTCTCCCTCGAGAGTTATCTACCTGTTCACATGTTTTTGTACGAGTAGATTCGGTACGCAAACCTTTGCAACAACCTTACGAAGGCTCTTTTCACGTGATCGCTCGTCACGAAAAGACCTTCAAGGTTGATCGATATGGACGCGTCGAGATCGTCAGCATTGATCGTCTCAAACCAGCACACGTCGATAACAGTGCCCTATCTGACACCCTGAGATTCAATGCTAGACCTATCAAACCTAGCGGGATCCTTAAATCTTCTTCAGATCCCACGCTAGATACATCTGAGACCTCATTCTCACGTCCCGGTCAACAGCACGCGTCATCTGCACCGTCTACAGACGAGACGATAGTCTCACGTCCAGATCAGCAGACCACGCCGCCTCTGACCTCGGATGAGATTGCAGGCTCATGAAATACGAACGAGACTACCGTCTCACGTTCCGGTCGCCGAGTATGGTTGCCCGTACGCTTCCGCGACTAGCCGCACAGTTAACAACCGATACGGTGTAGGACTATTCCTATGCTACACACATGCTACACTCTCCTCTTTTTCCTTTTCTTTTTGTTTCCTGAGCCCACGCCTTCGACCATCTCCGTTTGGTTCCGTCGACTTCAGTCAACTTTGGCGAAAGCTGGCCTGATCACCCACGCTCTTGTCAACGTACTCAGTCGATATATTGGTTTCGAATTCTTGGCCTACGCTTTGTCTCGAACTTGGTCGTTATGGTCGCTTCTGGTCTTTTGGCTCAACGTGGTTTCGTCCTTCGTCTGCAGCGTTTATGGTCCGGACCCGTACGAACGCCCTCTTCAGATTCTGGATACAAACCACTCTGGTAGCATGCCGACTCAAGCAACAAATACAACACATCGCTCCTGGTACCGTTCTCCGAAAACGACCTCCGTTGGCAACTCGACGATCAACGATCGCTTTCCTGTTCGCCAATTCTTCCGTCCTACAATCGCTCGTCAGCCGATCAGTCCCACGATTCAAACCGCTATTAATCGAAAGTGTGAACCCTTTCTAGCGGGGGCTCCTGTAGTGACTCACGTTTATCACGAGAACACGACTGGTTTAATAAAAACAATTATTATTATAACCAACTGTACCAGTGTTTATTTTAATGCGCTTTTGTTTGACTGTGCTAATGACATCTATTTTGTGCTACCATTCTTATACTTACACTTTGATTGTAACTTCGCGCGAATCCGGTTACCTTCTGTAACCAAGCTTGTACCCTGGCACGATCTCGGTATCCTTTCGATGCCACGAGATCGCCAGCTAATAAACCTCGACTTGGTCCATTAATTGCCTTCTGGTATTCGGCTTCTCGGGGATTTTATGGAGTCATTTGGAACGAGCTTCTTACGCCTTCTGATTTGTCTGGCACGTGTTTCTTGGTAGCGGTGTTCATAGTTTACCTCAACTCGACGCCACGCTACAGATACTTACCCGGTGATCCCAGCAGATGTGAGCAATATTTCTAAGGCATCTGTGGTCAAATACTAGTAGCTTAGCGGTTACTTGTATATAGTTTATATCAGAGAACATGAAATAGTTTATATGGTTGAGTATTGACAGATTAGTTATATGAATTTTAAAGAAAAAAACAGAATGTCATGGGAACAGGTTTATATTGAGGAATATGAACTACAATGAAAATAGACTGTTTGGATAAATGGAGGTCAGATAATAATGAAACACGGGGAAAGAGGTTAATATAACTGAAAGCATGCGTATTAAAAACTGAGGTAACCGGATCAAAGTAATATCGACAACTGCACAGTATCTTATCGAATGAATAAATTTAGTTTCAGCAAAGTATAAAAACATTTGAAGTCATTTTCTCACAGTTTCTCTTGAAATGATACCATTACATCCAAAATGATCAGCGACTGGACAGCTTAGAAAACCCGTTTGTTTAGCCTATTCGTATCATATATCTTTTTAAGCAGTTAGTGCATGTCGTGAAGCCTACTGTCACACCGTTTGATGCTGACACACTTTTGTATATGATCTCGACTACTTAGGAGGAAGGACGGAAGGTAGGAAACTAAGTTTATTTGAGTAAATATGTATGTGGCGAGACTCTAATTCACAGACGAGCCAATCAGATGCCTGTTAGAGATTTCAAGGTGACGGCGCAAACTTTAGTGCTTTGTGCTAACGTACGGTCGGTTCACAGGGAATTTTGTACAAAACATGATAATTCAGCGGCTATAACAAATAAAACGGCGGGACTATAATTTGTGGACGAATCAATCAGGTATAAGATAATAGATCTAGGATGTTAACGCGAAAGCCTTTCTTCTATTTGGCTAAATGAATTTCTGGCATTATAGCTGATGTCAGTTTGTGACGAAAACCCCATATATAATTCCTCACTACGGCGAATTACGACAATTATTGCGAACTGGATAATAAAAGCACCAGTAACACTGTCTGCAGCCAGGTACTACAATATATCCGGATGTTTGGAGAGCGTACAGACTCCTACATAAGCTTGGTTATGTTCATCGTGTCGTTATCCACAAGTAGCATTTTGTGTACTCAACAATCGAAGTGCGCATAAACAATATGTGGTTTTGAGATTTTATCATGGCTCCAGAGGCCGACTGTACATGAAGGATCGCGGAACTTACTTTTTATCATTCCTTCTCAACTTTGATCAAAAGCGCTTCTGATTCCTTACACATGTTATCATTATTTTTAAGCTTCTAGTCGACATCAGTTCCCTTAAAATTACACATACGTCTTGCTGACCAATCCAAACAATGAGAAAAAGCCAGCCCTACAAATCAACACTTACCGGATAACTCTAAGCAATCGATACGCAGAAACACAGTACACACAACATAAGTCAGTAAAGACAAATGGCTAAATTTCAACTTGATCGATCATTACTTGAAAACTAGATATATATCATGACCTTGGTTACTACACAAAGCACGGATAGTCCCTAAAATATTCTGCTACATTTAGAATTCTACAAACCAGTTTTCTTTTATTCATAAGATAATTTCATCGTATCACATTTATATATGTGAAACATCCATTAATACTGGAGATCTTTTCCATCACCAAGCGACTTGTTTATTACCAGTGAAAAATACTTAGTTCAGTGTAATAAATTACTTGTGCCTTCATTGTTTGAACACAATTGTAATTGTACGCTTAGCTAGTGAAATGATTGAAACATCATCAAATAAGAGAATGAATCTTTTCATAATCTTTTTATAGAAACAAGAACTATGATAAATAGAATACAGCATTAAATGTTATTTACATGTTTGTAAATATCATAGTATGTTCATTTGATAATAAGTAAATAAGTAGTATCTTTAGATGTATGATTTTAGTTAAACTTTATTTTCTCCTTTAAATTGATTTTCCTTTACTGCCTTCCTCATACTCTTTCAAATAATTCAATCCAGTAAAGTTGACGATGCTTAGGTAGTGTATCAGCATTTTAACATTCAATAGATGCTTTGAAAATAGCTTCATTAAATGTTGTTGCACTAGTTATGTCGGCATAATCATCATTATCATCATCATTATGAATTAAATGAACTAATGAATCATGTAGACCAACATGTAAATTTGTATTCAATTCGATGGATTTCTTTGGTTGTAACCATTGTTTATTAGTTTGTTTATAAAATCGTAGTAAATTTAGAATATCAGTTTTATTACCGATTGTTTGCATAGACGACGACGATGATGATGATGATGATGTTGGTTTGACATTTGTCATTTGAGGTAATAATTTACATAAACGTACAAATTGTTGAGTAAATTCACTATCCCGATTATCTTTATTGTATAAATAGCTGGAATGAAGAAATCAGATAGTTAAAGAATGAAAGAATAATAAAACTGAGTTAGGTTATTATCACTTATTTATGCAACTCTCTTTTGATAAAATTCAATCCTTTACAGTAATTAGATTATCAAGTTAAACGTTGGGTGGTGACATGTGTTATAATGAGTCACAGTGGAACAGTCTCATATTGGTGGGTGTAGACTACCTGGTTGGGAACCGCGAGATGTTAGCAACTGATGGCTAGAGACCCTGAATGACATGGCTCAAAATCGTTTGCAATGGCACAGGTGCATCCACTCTTTATGTTCTCCCAAATTCTAATCTTCTGAATTCTTCATGCTACTTTCACTTTTCTCTTTCCAAATTTATCTCACTGTATTATACTTCTTGAATAACATCTTCAAACCCTAATGTTTCCGATTACTGCTTGTACTTTGACTAACTTTAGCACTACGGGATTTGAATTGACAACTGCGTCTCTGTGCTAATGTGGTGTGGCAACTCGAACTGATGTACGTACGTACGAAGTTCTACGTTGTGACTGATTGACTGACTGTGGCACAGATTCATTCCTTTTTCCATCGTGCGCTATAAAGTAAAGATTGTGCACCTGTATTTTCGAATAATATCCGGATTGTTTAATCTTTCTTAGAATGGTAGCTGCTATATTATTTTAATTCCTTTGCAATTAAACGTTAATATGTGAAAACCTAGATAAACGTATATACATTTTTGGATCCTACATTGATTATGACTGGCTGTCTAAAGATATATTCAAAACTGTTCGTTATTTATTCTAAGTCGGATTACGTATGTGATATAACAATCCAATGGATATAAAGATAGATGTTCAAAGAAGCACAGCGTCTAATTACACGATTGAGATACACATGCAGAAATGGTAAAGCGTAAATGCTAATCAGTCAGTCAGCTACAACGTAAGACCAGGCACATATATGCATCGTTTCAAGTTGCCATACCTAATCAGCACAGCAAGATGAACACCGGACTCATAGAAGTAGTTAATTCAGTGGTGGTAATATGTAAAGACTGAGTGCGTATAATGACATAGTACGCGAGGAAAGAATTAGTTCATAGAAAGAAAAATTTGAAGCGATTTTAATCTCATAGTTTAAGGAAGGACAACGAATGTATACAACGACGCCAATGTGATCGATAATGAGCCATGCTAATCCCAGCACTGTAAATCATATTTTCATAATTACAGTTTTCTGATTGTTCGGACTGAGTCCAGAGTTGGTCAAGATCACTAAGTCTCTCATGTTCGCACTTAATTATCAGGTTTATCACAAACTTTTGACAATAAGCAGAAAAATAATATTTTCAAGGGTAGGTTCCTAACAATGTCTATCTTCCATACATCTGAAATTAGGAAAGTGATGTTGCATTCATAGGGAATTTTTGTTTTAATAAATACAAACTCATCGATTCAAATGATGTACAGTTATCAAGAACAATAAAGGTTGACGAGTTATTTGGACTGTACCAGATAGAATTGCAGCCGCATAAACACGAATCACGGATGAGTTCGATTCAACTGGTTCAAGGAAGCTTGACAATGGTATAACAAGCTATATTTATACGAATTATGAATAGAAATAATATAAATTCGGAAATAAAGATTTAGTGATATCCATGGCAGAATAAATTTCAAAACAAGGAATTTTTATTCTTGCTCTATTTTTAGGATGAACTATGAGTATGAAAGTGACATAGTAGTTAAGGCGTCCAACTTCCGGAAAGTTAGTCAGTCTTAAAACTAAGGCTCATTTTGCCTGCATCGGATTGAACAAGCGGATAATATCGTTGGTCACTTTTTGATGTTTACAACTACAGTTGATAAGTGTCCATTCTGTGAGGATTGCTTTGATAATGTCAGCAATTCATAAGCATTTTTAAACAGGGATGGATAGTAACCAGGAGTGAAATCCAGAAAGCGTGTTACGTCCTATTTGGGACTCACCAACTAGATTTACCCGCATCCCACAGTTAATGTTCACCCCGAGATTAGAACCATTCGCTTCAAACACCATCACGTTGTCTACTTAGCTAATCAGTTCAGATAGCCAACTGACTTTTGCAATGGGGAGAAATCTAATTCCTTTATATTAGTTGCTCTCTAAATCGTCCCATTATGTTTACAACTGTAATTCATCAGTCTATTTTTACTATTATTATAAAATATAGGCTAAATATGAACAAACTTCATTTCGTGTAAAATGTTCTGTAGCGTTGAAAGCGTCTATCTATATGATTAAAAGAAGAATATCTCTTAGATTATTTACCAACATAAGATAACCTAAATAAAATCTAAGTCCACAATAACTGCCAACAATTGAAATGAAAACTAAGAGAATATAACAATTCGAAAAACCGTCACATCTAAACAGAAATTCAATGAATGTACAAAACCTGAATAGAATTAGCAATAATATAGATATAGATGGAGATTAGTAACTTGTACAAGTACGTAGTTGTATTAGATCTTTTGTTCTAGATGAAAGATGGAACTAATAACTTTTTATAAGTTAAACGGTACTTTAATTAATAACTTGTCCTATAGTATAATTGTATAACATATTTTTAACTATTCCCAATATAACAGGTAATACCTCATACTAGGCGTGGGAAAATTTTGAATATACATGGGAAAAATCTGTTCTTAAGTTGAACAAATGAAACACAACTTTCATAAGATCAATATTTCATCATAATATAGAACTTTTAACTAAAGTTATTTAACATGTAATGCATCAGTGTAAAATAATAATGATGAACATTCAAATTACTCTATGGATATTAGTCAAAACAACTAGTCTATTGATTTCTTGTGGAATATAGGCTTGACTTTAAGCTTCAACCTACTAATAGGAATATTGTATATTGACCACTTTTATCATAGATACTAGAGAGAACTGACAGAGATTCAGTTACCATGTTCTATATTATTAACAAAAACAATAAGATCATCTTGATTGTAAGAAAGAATTTATTTTTGGTCCAATTTGTCGAAATCAATTTCAACAGTAGTCAGGACAACATAGAAACACGCATACAGGATCACAGCGTTGTCATTCACTTGACCTCACCTTGGCAAAACGGAGAGCCAACGAGACACACCCTCCGTGTATCTGGTGACCCGACGGCCAGCTCTCGTGGACTGGCAGGATTAGGCATAGCACTGAACATGATGGCGGAACAAGCACTGTTGGAGTGGATCCCCGTTAACAGTTGTCTTTGTGCTGTTCGGCTAAACGGCTCCGTAAGAACTCGGAAGGATAGGGACACATGTCATTGCCTTTTTGTCGTTTCTGCCTACGCTCCCACCGACTGCAGCTCAGATGAAGTGAAAGATGAATTTTACAGAAAGCTATCTGAACTTCTTCAGAAAGCTAAACGTTCAGACATGGTACTCGTAGCAGGTGAATTTAATGCTCAGATAGGTAGTTTAAACCAAACAGAAAGGCATTTAGGTGGGTATTTTAGTATTCCAGCAAAACGAACAGATAATGGTGATCGTCTGCTGCAACTGTGCTCAGACAATCGTTTATTTTTAGCAAGCGCAAATTTTAAGCATAAGGAGAGACATCGTCTAACATGGCGACCCCTACACCAAACCAACGATGGACTCTAATAGACCATATTGCCATCAGTCATCGTTGGAGAGGGTCGGTAGAAGATTGTCGTTCATTCTGAATTACCTATATGGTCTTCGACCACGCCCTAAGACGGACACGCATCTGCTTGTGCCTCACTGGACAGAAAAAACCTCGGTTAAAAGACCCATCAGAACTGAATTGAGTAGCAAGAAAACCAAAAGTAGTTTCCAGGAACAACTGAGGTCATAATTAGGTAGTTCTGAAAACGAGGCTGACCCAGGTGTTGCTCGGAAAGATATACAAACAGCAGTGATATCTATTAGTGATTTAGGCCACAGGGTTACAAAGAACCAATGGATTCCTTTCAAGGTCTATTGCAATGATGGATTCTCGTAAACTCATCCCATCGGGTTCTGAACACGATGAAGAGCGAAAACAATTTAGATCTAGGTTAAGCAAAAGTCTAAGGAACGACCGTGATCAGTGATGGGCAACGAAAGCAAAGGAGATGGGAAAGGCGGCGGCTATAGGGAACACAAGACGGCTTTACAGACTAATGAAAGAAACTGGAATTAATAAGTCAAGTGTAAGTCAGACTATTTCGGAAAAAGACGACACTCTCATCTGCTCTCAGTCCAGACGCTTAGAACGATCGGTGGAACATTTCAGAGAACAGTTCAGTTGGCCTTCAGCTACTCTACAACTACCCTCCATTCCGAGACAGTGTGAATGGAACATTGAAGTAGGTCCCCCAACTCTAGCAGAAGTTCAGAAAGCTATAGTTAATCTGAAACCAGGAAGGGTAGCTGGTCCAGATGGATTGGCTCCAGAGGTCTTTGAGGGTGGTGGTCCAATTTCGGCGATTAGGTTGACTGATATTTTAGATAAGATTTGGGAGTTAGACGTTATTCCATCTGACTGGTCACAATCACTTACCGTCTCCATAGATAAGAGAGCGTTAAAATCATCCTGTGAAAACCATAGAGGGATTAGTTTAACTAATACAGTATCTAAAATACTAGCCCCGATAATTATCACACGCCTAACTAAGACTCGTGAACTGCAAACACGAGAGAATCAAGCTGGCTTCAGACCTGGTCGTGGCTGCATCGACCACATATCCACCATTCGTCAGGTTCTAGAACATAGGCATA
The DNA here is from genome assembly GCF_000699445.3 of Schistosoma haematobium. Classification (NCBI taxonomy): domain Eukaryota; kingdom Metazoa; phylum Platyhelminthes; class Trematoda; order Strigeidida; family Schistosomatidae; genus Schistosoma; species Schistosoma haematobium. The sequence goes on from NW_026137119.1 coordinate 82,842, forward strand.
CTTATTGGCGTCCGACAATGGTGGTCTTTCTTGACTTAAAATTAGCATTTGACTCGGTAGACCGCGAGATTCTGTGGCAGTGTCTTTCATTGAAAGGCGTACCTCAGAAGTACATAAACCTTGTGAAGGCTCTTCACTCGAACACTACTAGTAGAGTCAGAGCTCATGACGAACTATCATCTACTTTTGCAACCTCAAGTGGTGTCCGTCAAGACTGTCCATTATCTCCATTTTCGTTTAACTTCATCATAGACCTACTGATGGAAATAACATTCTCGTCGACTGAATTCTTGGGCATTGATCTCCTTCCAGGAGGTCCACTTATCGACTTGGAATACGCAGATCACATAGTCCTGTTTGGTGAAGACGCTAACAAAATTCAGAGTCTTTTGGTAGCACTGAGCAACAATGCCAGAATGTTTGGAATGCGCTTCTCTCCCTCTGAATGCAAGTTGTTGCTTCAGGACTGATCTGCGTCAACACCTGAACTAAGCATAGGGAGTGAAGTAGTCGAACATGGTGACAACTTCACTTATGTTGGAAGTCTGGTCAGCCCTAATGGGTGGGTTTCTGACGAAATCTCAGCACACAGAGTATTAGGGAATGATGGTAAATCAGTTGATGAGGATATGAACATTCCTCGACTGAGATGGTTAGGCCACGTGTTACGTATGCCTGAACATCGATTACCATGGCGTGCAATGCCAACCGGTGTTGGAGACGGTTGGATGAAAGTTGGGGGCGGCCAAACCTGAACGTGGATTGAAGTCACTAACTTCTAGTCAAAGCCATGTTGGTAGATGTAAACTAATTGGTTTTGGTCTGCATGACTATCGTAACCAATGGTTGGAGACTCTGTGTGACATGGTTTAGAATCGATCACAGTGGAGTCGGTGCATACACTCTTTGTTGTTCCTTCATTTCCAATATCAATCACTCTTCGATTTTCTCAACCATCTGCCATCAATTCGATTGATGATACATACTATTTATATCTGTTGATATCAGTAGCACATACCACACTATGAACCAACACAATTACGTCAAAATTAATACCTTATATCTTGCTTTATTATTTGCTTGTATGTTCCCATTGCTGTTTAAGACTGAGATTGATTAGTCCCTTGTTATCATATATGTATCCTGTGTGTACTGCCTCGATACTGTTTTAAGCAAAGATGGATGATGGTTATCGATGGAATCTAGGCTCCGTGTTTCGTCCTATTCGACACTCGTCAGCTAGATTTATCTAACTGTTTTCAGAATAAATGAGTTTTCTCTGGTTTACAATAGCTATCTGAATAATATTAATCCATAGTGAAAATGATAGTTTAATTATTATCCATAAGTTGTTTACTAATCAAATCCAAGAATAAATTAAAGTTTGTTTTTCTTTTTATGTTTGTTAACATTCTGAAGTATTGATAATAAGAGTTTAGTTCATAGATATTTTCCACTCAATTGAATGGATTATATCACATACAATTGTAGATATCCCTTTGAACTATTCATTGAAAGTGTACTAATCTAACATTAGACATACATTTTGTAATATGGTTTAATATTTATTTGATGTTCAATCTTCTGAACGACATTATCAGCACAAACTTCAGATAGATGATGAAAGCTCCACGACCAAACCATCCAGCTCAGAGAACAAAACTCCGTCAAAAAATGTTCTTATGTAATTAATGATCTTTGTAATTCATGTACATAAGTAGTTGATACCCTATAAATATCACGTTTTATTGTAGACAGTCATAACTGTCGAGGTTTCTTTCTTAGTGTTGTTTTAGGAAATACATTTTGTAATTAATCATATTGTATTAATTGATTTGTATCGGTTGTTTGAATCTTCGCATTGATGTGAAAGATTAGTAATTGACCAGTGTCTTTTAGTATATATACATCCTGTGCGAATCGCCTCAATACTGTCATTAGTCAGTCAGTTACAACGTAGCACCAGGCATATATATGCTTTAATCCAAGTCGCCATAACCTAATTAGCACATCAAGATGAACACCAAATTCATAAAGGTAGTTAATTAAGTTGTGGCAATATATAAAAGAAAGATTGCATGTAAGGATATAGTACAGGAAGAAAGAATTAGTTGATAGAATGAAAGATATGAAATAATTTTAATCACATAGTTTAAAGGAGCACAAATGGTGTATACATCTACACCATTGTGATCGATTCTGAGACATATTACCGTCTCCAACCATTGGTTACGATATTCACGCGAACCACAATCAATTAGTTTACATCTACCAACATGGCTAAGACTAGAAGTTGGTGACTTCATGAATTGGTGCCACGTCTTGGCACCAACCATCATCTACATTGGTCAGCATTGCAAGTCGTGATGAACAGAGATGGATAGTGGATAGCAACGGAACCCAAACACCACTTTCGTCTTATTTGGGATTTGTCAGTTGGATGTACTTGCATCCCACAGTTGATGTTCATTTCGAAACTCGAACCCAGTAACGTGCACTTCAAACGCCATTGCATAATTCCCTTGACTACTGATTTCACATAGTTACTAGATTGTGCAATGACGTGGAGTTAAATTCATACATATTGTATGTCAGAATCTTCAAAATGGTGTTTAGGACTGTAAATGATCAGTGGCTTTTTATTTATGTACATCACTATTCCATAAAATCAGAAGCTATGTGGATAACACGATGGCGTTTGAAGTGAACAGTACTAGATTGGATTTCTAGAGTGAAGATCAACTCAAATGTAGGTACATCCAGCTGATGAGTGCCAGATAAGACGAAATATGCATCTTGGACTCCACTACTAGCTACCATCCAACTCTGTTTACAATTTCAGAACTGTGTTTCTCACAATATTGAAATGGGTTAATGATCATAAAACAATAAACCCATCACTGAAATATTATTCCTGTTTTCCCGCTATAAGTAACTCCAGATAGATTTTCAAAATTCCATTAAAAACCATTGACCAATGAAATTCAATCATTTTGAATGTCCTGTATACTTTTTTTGAATTGATAGTCTGCACATAATAAATTCGCTGAGAAACATACAAGTACTAATTACATCTGTGGTTAAGTCCGGTGTGAGTACTCACTATCGAATAAGTTGTTACTAGTGCTACTTCCAAAGTTTTATAAATTGAACACATCCCATAATGAAAAAATATTACCAAATTGAACTTATCCCACAAATTTCTCTATCATGATGAAAGTACTTTAATCAGTTCTTATTTAATGATTTGCTGACCGACTACTTTGGATTCTTCTTCTCATGAGAAGCAAACGACAATGAATTTCTTTATATTTAACTGGTTGTTAAGAATATACTGATTAATTACATATGTTCTTACTTAATTATTATCGTTCATTTATGCCCGCCATATTGGAAACTCTGAATTTTGTTGGAGTTTTATTCTATGAACTGGATGGTTTGGTCGTGGAGCTTTCACCATTCTTCTGAACGACATCATCAGCACAAATCTTCAGGTGGAAGTCACCTGAAGAAGTCTACTTGATGATATCGTTCACAAGAACGATGAATGCTTCACTACCGAACCATCCAGCTCAAAGAACAAAATTCCACACAAATTAATCCAACTGAGCTACAAATCTTCTTCACCATCTCAAAAACTCTGAACTGCAACTAGAGTAAAATATCATTAATAAAAGTGTACAATCTGAAATATCTGATAACATTTGCTAAACTCATTCATTAGCTGTAGACACTTCCGAATAACTGTATTATGTCATTTAATCATGTCCACAATGAGATTGATTACTTATTTATATTCACAAGATATATATACATACATGATATCCATTAGATTTGTTAGTTATCACTATCAATTTGTTTATCAATGAGCTATGGTGGTCGTACCTAGGAATAAATTAATCACTTCAAGTTCCAACATTGCACGTAATTCCATAATTCGTCATACTATGGTTCAAATTTTAAACTTCAGTTAATTTACGATAATAGGAAAATGAAAATGACCAATTAACTGATGTTGAAGTTCCCATTCTTCGTAGCCGAATGCAATGGTCTAAATATGGTGAATGAGTCGCTCAATTTTGTGGGTTAGTTGAGGTCAGATATTACCACTGTTGGATGCCGACCGGCCGGCCGGCTCCGTGGTCTAGTGGTTAGGCGTCAGTGCGCAAGACCGATAGGTCCTGAGTTCGAATCTCGCGAGATGGGAGCTCGGATGTGCATTGCTGAGTTCCACAATGAGACGAAACGACCGTTCAGTGCTTTCGGGTTTTCCATGGTGGTCTAGCGTCGATTGACTCATTATCTCAACTATTGAAATCACTATAATATCTGCAAAACCACATTCGATGTTAATGTGCTTTTACGGCAAATTATCAAGATAATTAGGTCGACTGTAGGCAGAATCTATGAGTTATATAACCAATAAGGAATACCGATTATCCCACTCACTTTTACATTTATTTTAATGTTTCAACCTTTTTAAAAGTGTTACCTTCTTACTATAGATTCTATTTGTACTAGATAAGGAATTTAATGAGATGCGAGGAGATCACTTATCAACTAGTTACTTTATCAATACGATGTTTGGACATTAAATAACGGTTTACATTCACCAAGGCCAACAATTGAAATAGATCAACTAGCAAATTGGATGATTCAGATGAAATCAATGATTATAAAAAATGATCTATGTACATTATCATATTCCTTTTCGTACAACACTTCAGAATCATCATCATCATGTTGTTGTTCTTGTTTTTCGTGTTCTTGTTCTTCTTCTTCATCATCTTCGGAATTTTTTTGGACCTAATGAAGAACAGTTGAATGGTGAATGTAATAGGAGATCTAAATTTTGTTTACATGACCTTTGATATAAACATAAACTTCAAATTCAACAAACAATGATCACTTTATCAATGTTGAAAATGAATCCTAAACATTTCGTTATTATCGATTGTCGTTGTCCACACGAATATAATGCTGGACATATTTATAGTGCTATTAAACTATGAGATTGGCCAAAACTTTATAAATATTTTTTGGTATAAAACATAAATCTGTTGAAACTACTGAAATGGATTTAAGTAACTCATTATATTCAACGGAACAACTGATTCAACCAAAACCATCTCATACTATATTTATATTATATTG
>NW_026137120.1:0-14908 GCF_000699445.3 Schistosoma haematobium
CTTTTTATACGAATCTTATCAGATATGATCTTTCAGATTCACTAGTTATATTGCCTCAAAACACTGCGTAATTTTTCTGACTGCATGCTATTACAATAATTAGAGTTGACGAAACATAATTATTATCGGAAGGGATTTTTGTGGAGATTGTAGTAATTTAATAGTTGAGTTCATGAGTTACTTAAAGCTAGACCACCATGGAAAACCTGGAAGTACTGGACGGCCGTTTCATCCTATCATGTGACTCCTCAGCAGTGCGCATCCACGATCCCGTGACCAGTGGAGTTAAAACGGGTTTGTAGTAAGATAGCAACTCACTGAAGACAATGGTGGACGGCGGCGCAATATCGTGGATTGGTTGAACTTAAACATTAACAACGTTCGATGTCGGCTCAGTGGTCTAGATGTTAAGCGCTCGCGCGCGAGACTAAAGGTCTTGGGTCCGAATTCTGCGAGCGGGATCGTGGATGCGCACTTGTGTGAAGCAATTTCTTACAGGTTTAATTCTGAGTTATTCCCTAGACCGTCGAATACAGAGTCTTGGTTTGGCCAAAGTCAGAACAAGCAAGCTATTTGGCTAGATAAACTTTATCTGTTTCTAAAACATAAAATAACATAGTTAGTGTTCAAACAAGCAGTACGGTCTATTAATACAGGGAAAAACGGAGACAAATAACATATCGAACAGTAGCCAGACAACAGGAAAAATGAGTCAACAAAGCAAATATTGTTTTACAATGAACATCAAACTGCGATTGGTTAATAAAGAGATACAGTCGTACAAGGTCAAAGGGAGTTAATGTGGTAGTGGGCGTTTCACTTTATTATTGGTGGGTTCGTCTGTCGATCACATTTTACAGCACTGCTGAAGAGTCCCATACTAGGAAGAAACGGTCGTCCAGTGCTTCCAGGTTTTCCATGGCCCGACCGAAGCTGCTACCTTGACGCGGTGGTCGGGCTTGCCTATCGTGATGACCCAACTGAGCTATATTGGCTGGAACATATGTTCCTGTAGGTTCTACCATGCCAGGCAGGTCGATTGGTGAACGGTAAGACTAAAAGCAGCAACTCAAGGTCTGAGGGCGAAGTCGTACTGCTGACTGTAGAGGGGTGTGACAGCAGTAAGGTGTTTCCCTTGGACATCCAGCATGACAGCGATGCTGCCTTCCCACAAGGAGGGGTGGGGTTAGAAAAGGTCGACCCTAAAAATGTCACACCTCACCTTACCTCACGGATTTCCGTCTCCTGCGGTAAGGCCCTTTGAAGAACGGAGCTAACACGTCAAAAACCTTCCACAAAAAGGCCGTGCGCGACCGGCCTCAAGCAGTTGTCCCTTGTGCTCTGCGGTCACGCTCCCAGGTCGTTAAGACCAACACTAATCCAATTTCCTTTTCAGGTTCCTCAAGAAATACCCTTCCACGGTGTGGGCAACCGGGGAGTGACATCAGCCCTCATACCCGTAATAGCACACGAGATCAAGTTGGTCACACTCAAATCCTTCCTACACCTCCTAATACTACTCTTATCTCCCCGACTAACTCTTCTCACGTCCTTTTATCACCTCGCACCGCTAGGGCAAACGATTCGAGTACGCGGAACGCTATCCCTGGTCTACTGAAACCACGCTTTAAACTACACGTAGGAGCTTTTAACGTCCAAACACTTTGCCAAATAGGACAACAAGCTTCCTTAGCTAGGACTTTGGAATCTCGCGCCATCGATGTGTGCTGCGTCTCCGAAACGCGCATACAGGATCCGAGTAGCGTCATTCATTTGACATCACCATGTCAAAGTGACGAACCAACTCGATTCACACTTCGTGTATCTGGAAACCCTGATGCTGCTTCACGTGGCCTCGCCGGCGTAGGTATAGTATTGAGTCCTAGGGCAGAACTAGCTCTCTTAGACTGGGTCCCAGTAGACAGTCGTTTGTGCGCTGTCCGACTAAACGGAACAATAATGACTCGGAAAGATAGGGACACTTGTCGTTGCCTCTTCGTCGTCTCTGCCTATTCTCCCACTGACTGCAGCTCAGATGATGTAAAAGATGAAATTTACAGAAAGCTTTAGGACTTTCTCCGAAAAGCTAGGCGCTCGGATGTAGTAATAATGGCCGGTGACTTTAATGCTCAAGTAGGTAAACTAAGCGATAGGGAAAGACACCTGGGTGGATCTTATAGCATCGTGGCTCAACAAACAGATAATGGCAACCGTCTGTTGCAGCTATGCTCAGATAACCGCCTGTTTCTTGCAAATACTAACTTTAAGCATAAGGAAAAACATCTTTTAACATGGTGACCCCCTAATTCGTCCCAACGTTGGACCCAAAAAGATCACATCGTTATCAGCCACCGATGGAGGGGCTCGATAGAAGACTGTCGCTCACTCTGGAGCACATGCCTAGATTCACATCATGCTCTAGTGCGAGCGCGTATTTACTTGCGTCTTACTGGACGTAGGAAAGACGCTGCAAGGCAACTTCTTAGGGGCCTACTTAATGATAGTCAAGCTAAGAGTATATTTCAGGAACAACTAGGAAAACAGTTAGGCAGCTATGTATATGATGCCCACCACGAGGCAGCAAGGAACGATATCCGAAAAGCTGTGGAAACAGCAGTGATATCTGCTAGCAAGGTAAACCAGAAGGTTAGGGAGCAACACTGGATCTCAGCAGCATCTATCACACTGATAGATGCTCGGAAACTCATTCCACCTGGCTCTGAACATAATGAAGAGCGGAGTCAGCTTAAGCGCAAGCTGACAAGAAGTCTACGCAATGATCGCGAACAGTGGTTGGTAGCGAAAGCAAGAGAGATGGAAAAGGCAACGGCAATAGGTAATAGCAGACAATTGTTCAGACTCGTTAAGGAAACCGGACTTAGGAACCCGACCGTTAGCGAAACAATCTCAGAGAAAGATGGACATATTATTCATTCTCAATCCAGGAGATTGGATCGATGGGGAGAACACTTTAGGGATCAGTTCAACTGGCCTTCAGCCACACTTCGGTTTCCCACGATCTCCAGTCAACCTGAATGGCAAGTTAATGTAAGTCCTCCGTCCCTTAACGAAGTTGAAAGAGCCATAGGAAATCTGAAACGAGGGAGAGCAGCAGGCCCTGACAGGTTTACTCCTGAGATTTTTAAGGATGGTGGTCCAGTATTAGCAATGAGACCATCGAGTAAGTAATGCAGTTGTTAGGAAACGAGTACTAGGTAAGGATGGCAAATCATTTGATGAAGTAGTGGAACTTCATCAGTTGAGATGGCTGGGACACGTGTTACGTATGCCCAACGACCGACTACCTCGACGTGCTATGTTCAGTGGTATAGGAGTAGATTGGAAGAAAGCTAGGGGAGGCCAGACGAAAACATGGCACAAGTCCATGAAGTCACTGACAAGTGCAGACTACCTGGTTGGGGACCGTGAGATTATAGCAACCGATGGTTAGAGACCTTGAATGACATGGCTCAAAATCGTTTGCAATGGCACAGGTGCATCCACTCTTTGTGTTCTCCCAAATTCTAATCTTCTGACTTCTTCATGTCCCTTTTTTTCTCTTTCCAAACTTATTCCACTGCATTATACTCCTTGAATAACATCTTCAAATCCTAATTTTCCTGATTACAGCTTATAATTTTACTACATCTAGCACTACGGGATTTGAATCGACAAGTGCATCTCTGTGCTAATGTGGTGTGGCAACTCGAACTGATGTAGGTACGTACGAAGTTCTACGTTGTTACTGACTGACTGAGGTTTTCCATGATGGTCTAGCTTTAACTGGCTCATGAAACTTATTTAGTTTGTTGTTAGTGCTATTTCACATACTTTTCTTACTGCATACGACACTGTAGTAAACTAAGTGGGTTACATGTACAAAACTAAGTTGGAGATTACTATAAGTTGTAAACCACGTTTCATGGGAAGATACAATATTTTCATCGTTAGGATAATGTTTTAAAGTCCGCTTGGTTAACAAGTGGATGAACTGTAAAGTTTGTGCGACAAATATTTCAAAGGTTGTTTATTAGATTATTTTTCGAAATAAATAACTGTTGGGGACGATAGATCCCCAAACTCATATTTTGAATTTTATCGCATCGATCAACTTATTGATTAAACGTTTAAATATTTGTATTGAAGTCAATTGATGAACTATCGATTAAATGCGCAAATAGGTCAATTAATGAACTCATTGATTAATGTTTAAAAAATTTTCTATCGATTGTAAATAATTGTATAAATACGCTTGACTTGTATGCTTGATCTGATCTGCCTGCCTGACTTGTTATCTGCTGTTTGTCTGTAGAATACACTTTCTACACCTTACCCAGCCTTTTTGATCGAGTCAGCAGAGTTGGGGACAACGGACCAGAAAAGACTATCGAGTCGCTGAATCATTGATCCTTCGTTCGTTCGAGTAAGACGCATCAGTAATCGCATTCAAGCAATAACGAAACATAACAAATTGGCGACGGTGGTTTTTCGATTATGGACCCTGCCAAACTTGAACTGTTACTTGAGCAGCAGCTAAAATTGATGCAAATGTTAATGGAGACCAAGGTTACGCCTCCCTTACAGCCAAGCACGCCTAGTTCAACCACGGCACCATCAGTAGATGGCATCGCAAATAGCATAGCTGAATTTCATTACGATCCTGATTCTAATGTTACTTTTGAAATGTGGTTCAGGCGTTATGAAGATCTATTTAAATTTGATTTCGCCAATCAAGATGATGCTTGGAAAGTGCGGCTGCCTATTTGAGACATAACAATTGGCGAATAAGTCGAATCAGTAGTATCCTCAAGGATAACGAACCTAACAATTGGCGACGGGGTAAAAAAAAGAACAATCCAAAGTCAGCCTTCAGCATCCAGATTTGTCATCAGTGTCCTTCAGCTACATTGGTCATTAATCAAACAGTAATTTTCATTACCGGTGCTGAATAAAAAAAAATGACTCTCCCTTCCGATCGAGTACAGCTGCTATTTGAAAGACAGTTGGAGTTTTTAGTCAAATTACGCACGCAGCTGTTAAATCACTCATGCTTTGGAGATGCAACGGAAGTGGATGGATTGATCTCTCAACTGCACACAGAGCTGGAAAATGTTTGCAGCCCCAATGAATCCCCGATAAACCGTATTTCAAACGGTACAACAGTCACTCAAGATTCGCCCAGTGGTCCAGTCTTCTCCATTCCAGAAACATGCCCGGTAATGGACTCAAACTCCATTATCCCCAAAACAGCATGTGCAGACGGTGACTTATCCAGCTCACAAACACACTCCCTGGTAAATCCTCATATAATTGTCGCAATAACCACCCATGAAACAGAAAACAAATCGAGCAGTGCACTGAATACAACTGCTTCAAATGGTTCTCATCAGTCTGCGACAGATGTTTTTGACAAATCTTATTATCAAGATTCTCTCTTACCAGAAAATATGTCAGATGCATCAAATGATGATCAAAAACTTAATACAATTTTGATAGATGCTAATTACCTTGATGATCGATTATCTACAAATAAGATTCCAAATAAATTTGGTCACAATATTTCAGAAGAATTAAACTTCGAACACCTCACATCAAGTGTTGTTCAGCCTCAAGACTTAGTCACTTTCAGTCAATTCTCTGTTCAGTGCGATAAATATGTCTTAAATAAATTCAAGTTAATTATAACGTGGGCATATGAGGATCCAACACTGTTTCGTGGGGGAGGATGGACCTGGAAAACTTAAAATCCGGATATCAACTCCGGATCTTCTAAAAAGGGGAGGAGTGTTGGGGACGATAGATCCCCAAACTCATATTTTGAATTTTATCGCATCGATCAACTTATTGATTAAACGTTTAAATATTTGTATTGAAGTCAATTGATGAACTATCGATTAAATGCGCAAATAGGTCAATTAATGAACTCATTGATTAATGTTTAAAAATTTTCTATCGATTGTAAATAATTGTATAAATACGCTTGACTTGTATGCTTGATCTGATCTGCCTGCCTGACTTGTTATCTGCTGTTTGTCTGTAGAATACACTTTCTACACCTTACCCAGCCTTTTTGATCGAGTCAGCAGAGTTGGGGACAACGGACCAGAAAAGACTATCGAGTCTCTGAAACCTTGATCCGATCGATAAGTCACTGTCATATAATCGGCTGTCTTTTGAGGCATAACAATAACATGATATTTTTCAGCATAAAATTGAAGTGATAGTTAATAAACTAAACATTGCTAGCGTGGTGCTTGTTTTTTAAATTTTATTTTCTCGATAGTTTGAATTCTTGACAAATTGTACTCTTTACAGCATCTTTCATCTATGAGTTAGTTTTGTCACAAGCTGGGATCACTATCGTATCACTAAATATTGGTAATATATTTGAAATTCCCTTGGCAACGTGTAAGTAATTTTTCCTCTAAGCAAATCAGTCATTTAAGGCTTCTCGGATATTCAGTATATTAAGAATTTCACCACCGATCAATGCTAGAAGTTCCCAGTTGTTTCTGTTATTTTGTATAGATATATCAATTATCTTTTTCATGCCATTACTTTATAGTATAAACGGTGAAACTATAATTTATGGGTTAACTTTGAGTCACACTAAGGTGACCTTGAAAATATCCATCTACTAATTAAGGTTAAATGAGGGTTATAAATCAGTGTGGGGAATCAGATTTATAATTTACTGCTGGTGGTTAGCGTTAGGAGTTAGACTTAGGGTTTTTATCACAAACTGACATTAGCTAAAATGCCAAAGAGCTATTTAATCAAATAGATAAATAAGTTCCACGTCAAAATCCAAGACCTGTTGTCCTAAATCTGATTGGTTCGTCCATAAATTATAGTCTCGCCTCATAAACGATGTCTAGTGAATCGTATTCTGTGATCCATATATTATTAGTCTAGAACGTCGCACCTTAAAAATCTTCAGTTTGAATTCCTTTTGGTCGCTTTATTCTTATTTCATAAAATTAGGTTTTCAAATCCTAGTCTAGATTAAACGTATATTTATTTATAAGCATTATTTATCTCAACAGTAACTCTAATTTTGATATTTCGTTAGTTGACGAGATTTTACAATTTTTTTCATATTGAAAGCTTTTGTGTATTTCGAAAATGTCGAGTTGTTTTCAGAAACATTTACATCTTTTGAGCACATAGATATACTTAAAATGTATTTCAACACTTTAAATTAAAGTTAAATATTTGTTTCATATGCTTGTACTCATGGAGAAAAAGATCTGTTCTAGTATAGTAAATGAGAGCACCAATGGGGACAATTAAATGTATGCAAATAAAAAATTACGGAATCTCGTATTAAAATCTAGGGACCGAACAGTAAATACTTCATTTGCAAAATGTCCATCAACTGTCTCAGACTTTGCCGTTCTTTCGTTTCCATATTAATCGCTTTCTGTTCTCGTTCTCTTCTCTTCGGTTTTCTTAAATTTCTGCCGCCAGGCATTCCACTTTCCATTGGTGATACATACTACTTATGTCTGTTGACATCAGTAACACACGCCACTCTAGTAATCGAACTGTATTTAAGCAACCATTAGTTTGTTTAGTCGTACAGGCAATCAAAACATTCAATCATATGTACGCAAAAATATGCACATTTATGAGTTCGAAAACTATATATTATAATGGATACAAAGATAATCAATAGAACTCAGGTTGACTCATTCAACTGCCAACTAGCTATTCAGTATTTCATAAAATGTACTGGTTTGTTTCACAAATTTATCGAAAATCCGTTTTTAAAGTTTTTAGTTTTATATTATTCATCTTTTATCCTAAGTTATTCTACTTGTTAGTTTATCTGATTTCCTACAACATAATTTACTTACAATTGCGAAGTGACTTTTGTTTGGCCGTCATCATCTGAGTATTCCTAGCACCCTTGTATAATACACCTAAATCACAAACGTTGAAGGATTCACTTTCCCAATTAACATTCATAATTTCAGTTTGTTACTATCTAGATACCCTAGAGTCAAAATTAATGTAGTTTCACAGGGGCATTGATTCGAGTTTTATGTTACATTTCATATGTCTTTAGGGTCTATCACCGCTTCGAATCTGGCGATTTGTGAAAATTCGTCCAATTTAGAGATATTTTTCATCATGGACCAGGATTAAGTGGAAAAACGTCATAGAAACCTGAAATATACTAACAACTGACTGAATAATTTTATACAGAAAAGGAAGTAGTCGTGTGATGTAAATCACTGGATTTAAATAATTTAATTAGAAGGTGATGTAGTCACTGTGAACAGTATAGGTTTTCACTTTACTGCTATATAAAATTCAAGGCGTAGAGTGATCATACGTTTCAAATTTTGACATGTCCTGTTGATGAAAGCTACCGTAGAGTTTATCAATTTAACGCATAGTATTTTGCAGTAGATTACTTACTCTGTATTATACGATAATCATTTATCATACTAGTTTATGTACTTTAAACAAGTCATTTTTCTTGGTTAAATCGTTAATCTTTTTGATTTTCTTTTTAATCCTGTTTTCTCAGGATGAAAATGGTACATACAAGCATCACACAATTGTCAGCTGTTTGAATCGCTTATGTCCAGATATTTGTAATGACTTAGTCAATATACTTTTACAACTCTTAAAGGATAATCATTCATTTAATTTGGTAAGGTGCAGAAACAAATATATATGTATATATATTTACCTGTTCATTTAAACCCTTATTATTTCCTAGATAGATTTCAACCCTTATTCACTTTCCGGAACGATATTAACGTCGGATCTCCAGTGGTTGTTCTCTACTTTTCTCACTTATCCATACAAACGTGCACCGAAAACGTGTCTACTTCAAACAACACCATTAGAATGTGTATGTATATTATTCTGACCGACTAGTGCATATACATAATAATGCATATTTCAGGAGCAGTTGTCACATTTACATTGTTTGTATGACAGTACGAATCATGGGATGAGTTTGACCAGGTAATTACTTCGGTATTGTGTTGTGGATTCTTAAATATTATGCTGAATTTTTTATCGATCTCATCAACAAAGGTCTTGTTAATTCACAGTTACAATAACATTATGTATTTATGCGTTTTTAACTGCTCTATATCCATTTTCTCAGCTGTTTTAAGATACTAGCTTATGTTATTATCATATACTTAACCAAAAACTGGAGTATTCGGTCTTCTGGTCAAAACCAAACAATCGATATGGTGTAAAATGATGTCAAGCTACCCGAAAACCATGGTCAAGGAATGCCATCCATGATCACTTATCTTCAAGTATGAACTTGGTATCTAGGATGTTGTGCACCATAATTTGTGATTTGCTTTTTGTATAGAGCGAAGATGGTATTTTTCAAACAACTATCTGGTTGTGCCAGTATTTTTGATCATATTCGGGTGGATCATGTAACTTGTCTGGCTAAAACTGATCGTGATGAAGAATAGTTACTTTTGTCTGGTGACGGATTTAGTATGAGATGAAAGGAATAAATTCAACTTCCGTCTTTTAGTTTTCTCATTCACAATTTTTCCTCTAAATATTTGTTTTCATGTCAATCATCTGGTTTTAACAACTATTTATCTATTTCGCCTAACTTCGTTATTTCAAGTTTGTACCCTTTTGTGGACCTATAAATAATGTCTCTGTTGTTCTTACTCACTAACAGTTTTTTTCAGTCTGAGGAAGAGATACATTCCTGAGTTTTGTTTCTTACAATAAAATGGCTTGGATATAAACAAATACTAACAAACGAGGTTGATTACTGTTTGTTTCTAGTGAATTAACAAGCATAAGGTATATTTTCATTTGATATCCAGCTCAAATTTAGCTAGGAAAAAGAGGTAAAATGAACTAGAGGTATATGCGTTAATCAGAGAAATCAGTTTTATGAAGCTAATGTTCAGTGATTTGGCCTTATTTTTGACTTATCCTTGCTAAGCATTAGATATACCATTTAGCCTAAATCTTTCAGTGTTGAATGACATTAAAATTCACTTGTTTTTTGAGAATGTCTGGACTGTGGGAGCTCTATTTACGAAAGGTTTTTTAAATGTGAATCGTTCCACGATCCTTCTTATTGTCGTAAAACAATAAAATAACACTCACAAGTGCTAATTCATACAAAGTTTTTGACTACTGCCATAAGGGTATAATTAAATGGAAGGACAGTAATGTTTCCAGTATATTCGTATTCGTGATATCATCCCGTGTAATTTCTTAAGGTTGCTACTATCATTGTACATGCTCAAAACTCCTGCCGTAATCATTTATGTGTAGATGGGATTTCTAAATTTGCTGAAACCACGTTTAAAAAGCGAACATAATAGAGCTATCATATTCAGTTAACCGATTTATATAATTACTGAATACAAGTATAATCGATATACATTCACTACTGGAATTTCATTTCTCAATGTAAAATTATGAATTTGCTTATTTTCTGCTATTGAATGCCATTTCAGAAACAGTAGCTATCATTAATATATAATTAAATAGTATAATTTCGCTAATCTAGTACCATGAAAGTCCAATCACGTGTGTTTGCTCTGTTTGGCTTTTATTATGTTATACTTACTTGATATGATAAATTACTTTCTTACTCCTGTTACTCCTCATGAAGGAGCATAGGCCGCTCACCAGCATTCTCCATCCAAACCTGTCCTGGGCAATCCTTTCCAGCTCCTTCCAGTTGTTATTCATCTTTTTCATATCTGCTTATATTTCCCGACGTAATGTGTTCTTTGGCCTTCCTCTTTTTCGCTTCCCTTCAGGATTCCAAGTTAGGGCTTGCCTCGTGATTCAGTTCGACGATTTGCGTAATGTATGTCCTATCCATTTCCATCGTCTTTTCCTAATTTCTTCTTCAGCTGGAAGCCGGTTTGTTCTCCCAGAGAAGGCTGTTGCTGATGGTATCCGGTCAATGGATGTTGAGTATCCTGCGTAGACAACTATTTATAAATACTTGTACATGTTTGGTGATGGTTGTTGTAGTTCTCCAAGTTTCAGCTACGTACAGTAGAACTACCTTGACGTTGGTATTGAAGATTGTGACTTTGATATTGGTTGAAAGTTGTTTTGAGTTCCATATGCTCTTCAACTGTAGGAATGCGGCCCTTGCTTTTCCAATCCTCGCCTCTACGTCTGCATCTGAACCTCCTTGTTAATCGATGATGCTTCCAAGGTATGTAAAGGATTCTATATCTTCTAGAGTTTCGCCATCAAGAGTGATTGGATTGCTGTTCCTGTAAGGCTTGGAACCTGTTGTTGAGAGCTATCTTGAATTCATTGTTTGTCAGTATCTCTAAGGAAGGCTGTATTGAACATTTGTAGTGCTGTTTGTCCAGTCCTTCTTTAGCTTCAGTTTCAAATTGGCCACAACTAGGTGGTGATCTGAAGCTATATCAGCTCCTCTCCTGGTTCTCACATCTTCCATTGTCCTTCGGAATTTTTTATTGATGCAAATATGATCTATCTGGTTCTCTGTGGTGTGGCCCGGTGAGATCCATGTAGCTTTGTGTATACGTTTGTGCCGCCTACGACCGATTTGTTGATTACACACAGATTTACAAATCTTTCTCCATTTTCGTTTCTCTGTCCCAGTCCATGTCGTCCCATGATATCTTCATATCCGGTGTTGTCTATTCCGATTTTGACATTTAGATCTCCCATCAGAATGGTGAGTCCGTTTCTTGGGCACTTCTCTATGATTGACTGCAGCCGCTCGTAGAATTGATCTTTAATGTCGTCGTTGCTATCATTGGTGGGTGCATAACATTAAATAATGTTCATTGTGATCCCCTCCTTTGTTTTGAATGATGCTTTGATGATTCTGAATCCGTGAGATTCCCATCCTACAAGTGCATTTCGTGCTACTTTGGACAGCATTAGAGCAACTCCCTGAGTGTGTGGAGCATTTTCCTCTTCTTGACCGGAGTTTAGCAGCATCTCCCGTATTTAGCCTTTGATGTCCAGCTTGTGTCCGATGGGTTTCGCTGATTCCCAGTACTGCCAATTTGTATCTGCACATTTCCGTTGCTATTTGACTGGTCTTCCAGGTCTCCCACATTGTCCGTACGTTCCATGTACCTATAAAAATTGTTGCTCTGGTTGTTAGAAGGGGCATCGGCCTCGTGGCTTCGGAAGGAACTCGGTTTCCACCATGAAGCGTCATAATTCTTCTAAATGAAGACCTTCTAACTCCCAGGGCAGAGTTAAAATGCTTTGAATTATTTTATCTAGTAAGTGTTGTTTTAGCGAGTTAGTTTTCTACGGGATGGGGTCGCTAACCATATGCCAAACCTTCCTCCTTTACCCGGGCTTGGGACCGGCAGTAACTCTAGAAGAGATACATGCGGAGTTGATATGATAAATTAAGTATCCATGATTTTAGATTTAGAAAGTGTACTAAATATAGCGCTTTTTTCATTCTATGTAATGAAAGATTCGATAATTTTTATTATTTATGTTGACGTGTCTAATATTTATATGTATATTTCATAGACACATGTTCTTACTGTTATAACTTACTCTTCTATTAAGTCATTTTTTATTGTATCATGTTTCTTTCACTTTCAAATTGTAAGAAACCTAAAGTGAATTATAAAATTTATTCCAGCCCTATTTGAAGTAATTCATACTATAAATACTAGCGTTACCTTATTCCATTTATGATGACATTTGGTGTACACTAAGTTAGATAATAAAACGTAAAAAAGCTGTGGTTAAAAAAAAACTTTTCATCCTACTTTATCGGTAGCTTCCCGATGTTTGATCCCAAAGTTTTCTAACTCTTGTTTGTCTACGGTTCAATTAAATCCATCAACTTCACTTAAAATTCCTTAGAAAAATGCAAAAACATCGAGTATTTAAATGTATTTCACTGACATGATCCAAATCATGAAAACACCAATTTTTTTAAACCGGTATTTTTAAGAAGTCTACATCCTGCGTGTAGGACCATAAACTAGAAAAGAACAATCTTATAATTGATTAATCATTGAGCAGTGACTAATTTCATGTTTGTCTATTCTGTTGTCTCTGATCGGATTCTATCTACCTAGTTGCCATGCCACCTCTGGTCAAAATGACTTAACATTGCATCCCTTATTATGAGATGTCAGGTGGTCGGAGGTAGTCAGTAGGATTATTTGGATCTACTTTCCGTACTATCTGGGACCTGTCGCTAAGTCAAACCTGCAAGTGATATGTCTGGTGGATTCGAACCCATGTCATCCAACTTTACAACCTGAGATGTTAGCATTGAGCTATGCTGACCTCAACTGAGTTCCTACGGAACTGAGCTATTTAAAATTGTTCGATGATTGAGCAGTGACTATTCTCATGTTTGCTTAGTGGTTTATTGTTGATCGAATTTTATTGATCAATTCCCCTACTCTTTAACGATCCATCAACCTATATCAATAACCGAAACTCTCCAATTTAAACAACTTTATGGAATTTTTTCATGTACTGGTCAGCGTTTTGCTTCAATCTAATTTATTCGATTCTTATAGCTATCGATCAGTGTAACAGTTTATCATCATATACTTTGCCCAATTTTATTTGATTATTTAGACTGTTAGAACTGGTATTTGATTACAATGGACCAACGATTGTCTTTCTCAAAGCTAAAGAATTTTTATTCTGTTTATTGTCTGATCAAGGTTTAAAGTAAGATATTCATAAGTGTAATTTACTTTAAATTTCTCTGACCATTACTTGAATTTCTTTGTAAATATTTGTTACGTAATATACTAACTGGTTTCAGTGTTAGTTATTTTTATTTATGACGTTAACTGCTAAGCAGTGTGAATATACCGCCATTTTTATACGTATACTTGTTCTTTGTAAATATTAATATTGGTAAACTATTTATATATCTTCCTAAATGCTTATCTGTTTTGACTCTAGCACAAGGCCTTTACTTCTCTTTGTGCTTTTCAAGAGAATGACCTCTTATATTATCTTATCGAGTAGTTCAGTCAATTCTCGTTATTAATTCAGAATTTTTTAATAGAGGAAATGGTTTCAAATTTAGACTATAATTTGAGTGAGTAGATTGTGTGTATATATATGTGTTAACTATACTACTCTCAATGAAGTTAGCAATACCCATTCATTCTTATTAAGTTTGGTTTAAATACATCTCTCAAAACAAAAACATATCTTTTCGAAACATCCCAGGAACACAAATTCTAAAGTAAGATATCAAATAATACAGTCATTACTATTTCACATACATTTCTTTGTTTTTACACTTCCAAAAGAAACTGATGAAGATTATTTATGCAAACACATGTTATTCAGTCAAAATAGTTTAATCGACATCCATTGTTTTCCATCAAAAACAATTTTTAAGACAATAACACTTTGAAGTAACTATTTCCGAGGTTATTTTAGATTGTTATTTAAATATATGACAAAAAAAATTCCCGTCTAATTAATTACATCGAATGCTGATTGTACATCTGCAACAAATAATGAATGCAGCTAATGGTTTCTATGCAGTTTAATAAACTGAGATAAATTACAAAGTGGTTTAATTTTTCTTTTCCGTTATATAGAGAATCATTAAAAACGTTTGGCAAAGAGTATTCATTTCTCTATCAGATTCAACCGAAATTTATTCGACTTGTATGTAAGTGTATGTACATTTTCCAACAAATTTTTTTAACAATTTTTATCTTACTGAAATTCATAATGCTTCTCTAGGTTAATTGATCGGTTTGACGAAATTGAATTGAAGCATACTTGGAATTCTTCAATAGCAAACAGAATATTAAGCGAGCATTCGACTTAATCGTGTTTTCATACACAGTTCTCTTTAATCGTGTTTATTTACCTGTTACAACCCGAGTAGTTTATTTTGCTAGAACACGTGTATACCGTGAAAACT